>NW_020955394.1:809235-875490 GCF_003031625.1 Empidonax traillii | reverse complement strand
ACTCCAATGTCTTGAAAACACAAGAAATAATTTAAAATGTTTTATTGTCTTCCAGGGTAACGATTAGCTATCCCGACTTCTTGAACGTTCTGTGTCCCAGGGGTCTCGAAAGCATGAGAATCCTTGAGGATTCAAGATAGTACATCATTGTGTGTGTGGCATGAGTGAATCCCATATTGAGCTAAAAGTTCCACAGCATCCAGCTGCCTGGTGTTTGGCCCAAAAGCTGTAGGATCTATGAGCATAGTGCCATTTGCAGAAAAGGGTAACCCCAGAGTTTAAGTTCATGCAAAACAAAGTTTTGCAGTGCTCGGAGAGGTAGCCTGGCAGGAATTCAGGCATTCTTCCACTGTGTCTGCTGCTTGTTCAGTAGAGATTTCCTGAAATAGATGTTTCCATGACATACTCTTATTTCAACAAATTGGCACTTCCCAACAAAATTACCTCCTGTTAGAATTCCCTCACCAGCTCTCATACAGACATCACAGGAGGTGGATATCTTTCTTTATTCTGGTGTTACTACCTTTGCATTCTCTTCTTCCTTTCCCTAGGTTTCATTTTCTTTTTAACTTACTTCCTCTGAAAGTAGATACTGTGAACTGATGCTACAGGTGGGTCCTGGTTCTGATGTCTGTTGTGTGCTGCTTTGATCTGTGTTGTTACGGAAGGAATGGCAGTGATTGAAAGGGATTTGGTTTTTAAAAGGTAACTCAGATGGTTGCAAAGACTGATTAATCTTGTTGTGTGAATCATGAGTGACTGTGGGAGCTGCCTGTACTTGAGTTACTCTCTTACTCTGTTAATTCTGCTAATGAGGGGACAGCCATCGGTAGAAGCCTACTTTGTAGGACCAAGATTGTGCTTCAAGATTGAGAATCGGAATGTTTTGCACTTTCTGTTTTGTTTTAGGGTGTGTGTTACCCTCCCCTATCACCTCTGGAAGCATGAAAGGGTCTTGCCTAAGATATTATTTAATACCCACATTTAGCATTCACTTCAGAAAATCTTGGAAGTTTGCCAAGCCGAAGCAAACACTTCTTGTACAATCTTTTCTAAACATGTAGGGAAACCTCACAGCTTTTAAAGTTGCAAAGCATCAGAAAAATCAGGGACGTTCGTGGTGTTTGCATAATGCTACAGATATGGTGATATGTGAAAAGCTGAGTTATGGAAAAAATCTCAGACAAACCAACCCCTTCTTCATTCATCCTGCTCTCAGGAAAGGTGCTGTGAATAACATGAAGGGAGCAACTGCTGCCCAGAGAATGGAAGTGGGTTACAGCTCGTAGAAGGCTATTTGCCAGGGGACAGAGAACATGTAGTTTGATCAAATGCCAAATTAATTTGTTGCAAGTTAGCGTGAGTAAATAGACACCATTTGAGACCTCCTAGTGTGTCATTAGAAGTATAGTATCAGTTATGTCTTACAGATGGGAAAGCTGAAGAGGAGAAAGTTTAAGGGACTTCCCTATGTGTAAAAACAGGGCACTGACAGAGCTACGAGAAGAACTGAAGCTTCTGGAATCTCATTTTTTCTCTGTTGGACCGTGTTTTCTCAATTAGTGGGAAGGGAACACCAAGGAAACCAAGCCTAGGGGGGCTCTCTCACTCTGACCTCATTGCATGCTATTCCTCTAAGAGAGCTCCTCCAGGGATTACAGGAAAAGAATGTGCTTCTAAAAGCCATTTTGATGAAATCCCAAGACTAGTGGCAGCAAGCAACCCTTTCTCACTTTGGAGCTTGATAACAAGTCTCACTGGTTGACAGTTTTCTTTCCAGCAATCAAGTCTCGAGTGAAAGAGCACTCGATTCTTGAGTAGGCAATAACAAGCGTAGGCATGGAGTTGTTGCCACTTGTGCTTTCATTTCAACAGAAAAGTAGAAAACCAGATTTGCTGAAAATGAATTGAAATGTTTTCCTTAGACGCCTTCTCCATGTACATCTATTTTCTGTTCAGCTTTCTTAAATGGCATTCACAGAAGTTGACAAAGATTCCCACTTAGGTTTTTTTGTCTCTTTCTTTTGGCTTTTCACTTCAGGCTTATATAACAAGGTAAAAGATTTATCAATCTTTCTAGCTTTTATGATGAAGTAAATGTCTTGACTTTCTGTCCAACTACGGCTGTGGCAAACTGATAAGTGAATCTGAAACAAAAGTGTTAAAGAGTGAAGCTCATATAACCTTACTATATGCAGTGAACTCAAATGAAGAGGGAGGTCAGTGAGCAGCAGTTAAACCCGTGCCCTTAGAAAATCTGGTTAAATCAGGGAATGCATTGCCTTGCTTTTGTCTGTAGTATCTAGAGGGCAGAAAACACACAAATTAGAGACTTGACTGAGGTATCTGCTTTGAAGGTATAATAGTATTTCTGTGGAGCCCTTATCCATTCCTATTTCATGCAGTCTTTTCCCATTTCTAGAGCTATAACCTGGGAACAGGACCAATATATAGGTATGCTGTCAAGTTTGGAGTTCCAGGGGGCAGGAATTGTTGCTGTTTCATACAAAACCTGAGGCACTGAAGTGTTGGCCTTGATTTGGTTCCAGGGGAGTTTACTGTGCAAAAGCATTTTGTGCGTAAGGGAATAGAATTATGGAATTACTACTGAATGTTCCCAGGGAGTGTCATGTCTAGAGATATGACTTCCCATTTATTGGAGTAAGAAACCGTCTTTGACTGATACCTTACAAAGCTTTCTTTCTCAAAGCTACATGCAGTGTTTCATAGGTTAGTTATTTTAAAGATATTCTGAAGAAACTTCATTCTGAGTTGTTTTAAATCACCATGGCTCCATTAATTTTTCAAGTTCATTAGCATCAGATATTACTGCCATTTCAGATTCCGTAATTTCTGTAGTGTTTGAATAGGTAGAGCCTTTAAATCCCATCCTTCATTAGAATAAAGCTCTTTTTTCTTTATTTTATCCTGTATAACAGGTGGTAATATAAGAAAGTGATCTGCCATACCCAAAAATTCTTTGAATTTTGCTTCTAAAACGCTTCTTTGAAACATATTTTCTAGCACCTCTTGGAGCTTTGTTCAAAAAAATCATTCTCTTCAGCATTAAGCAGACATTGACTGGGAAATCTCTTTGTCAGTGGTTTGAATCAAAAGTAATTTTTTTCCTAGAATCCATTTTAGTCTCCTGTACTGCTGGTTCTCAGTGTGAAAGAATCTATTTAACTACCTGCTTTTTGGATGGCTTTTAATGTTGTTTTTAGATTTATACAAAGAGTATTTTGCCAATGAGCCTCTTCATCTTCACCACTAGAATGACTTTTAATGGACATCCAGTAGTTTCATACTAAGTAGTTTCTTTTAGTTTTATTCTCCCTGGGGAGGAATGCACTGAATGGCTGGAAATGTCAGCAGCTGCATTAGCCAGAGAGTTTAGCTGCTGCCACCTCCTAGATAAATCTTGCCCTTTTTCATTTCTGTGTTTCTTACTCCTTCCCTCAAAGTCAGAGAGCCAAAGAAACTTCCTGTCTGGCATAACACAGATTAGGAACTAAATTAGCAGCTATTATAGATGGGCATTTTTTTCTATTTATTTCAGGGAGAAATCCATTAAAACTGGCAGAAAAGTTGGCTCCGTTTCCATAGAGTCAACAAAATCAAATAGAAATATGAAGCTGAGAAAAAGGCAGGAATGTGTGCAGCTGTGTGGAGCACAGTCCAGCTCAGCCACTGGGAAGTGTAAGGAGGACCTGGCCTGCCCAGCAGGGAAGGTGTCTGTTCTTCGTGGGCATGGCCACTCCCTTTGGCTGTTTTGTAACACACAGGTCAGATTTAACATGAAAGTAAATTAGCCAGAATAGTTATTCTGTCTTCCAGAGCATCTGATCATGGGACTAATTGGAGACTAGAAATTAATTAGGTGAACCTTTGATATTATTCAGCCAGACAGCTTCTGTCTTGCCCTGATAAAACTGATAAAGTCTGGCATTGCTGATGGTGATGACCTAGTGGTGTGTTTTGTCTGAAAATGCATAGACCCTTCTTCCACGCCATGAGTATTGTTATTATTTCTATATATTTTTCTTCATTCATAAGCACGTTGTGGTGATTAAAAATAACAGCTGGATGGTTGGGAAAATTCTCTATACAGTACAACAAACCTGCCAGCACGTTTTGCTGGTTTGCTGGCCTCTCAGGAAAAGTCCGTGACCGTAAATATCCTTCCTTTTATTCATGTTATGTGATCTATAAATTCAGAAGTCTAGTTATACTGTTCATTTTACACAGAAGTATCATAGGTTGTACCTTAGCTCTGGGTCTGTCCTTCATCCAAATTCCTCAAAGAAAAGAGAGTTTATGCTTTACAGTGATAGAATTGCATTAAACATATATAACTGCTTGATTAGAACTGAGATCTTGTGTTCAAAGTTCTTGTGTTTAATACTGGAGTCAGCATATCTCACAGCTGTGCAGTTATTTCTAGAAATCAGGTTTGTAGGAAAGAGATGGTATGTGTGGAGTCATCAGTACAGATTAGCCCCCAGAAATGTTATTTAGTCTAATGCATTATCAAACTTCACGACTGCTTTCAGGAATGGATGTTTTTACCACTAAAACCCAGCGGCCACCTAAATGCCATGGTGCATGTGATGTTAATGAGAAGACTGGAAGGCTTTCCAAAAAACCAGTCATTTTTTTGAGTTAGTCAAGCATTCAGCCTCACAAGTTTGTTCCAGTTAGAAGGAGAATTCGATGTTGGAGACAAATGTTTTTCATGTAATCCTGTTTACTTGAAAAGATGTGCCAAGTACCTTTTCCTTGAGCATAGGAGGATCAAACAACAGGAGATTGTTTTCAGCTGGTATCCAGACTCAAAAGCTCTGTCTAGGATTTTCTCTCTGCTGCATCCCACATTTGCCCAGCCTGCATCTGGATTTTCTTTCTGAAAATCTGCTTGTCTGTGGCATTTCTACTGTCTATTTTGTCGTACTCACACACCAGTCAAACAAATAATCTTTTGTATAACTTGAATTCCTGCCTGTTCTTTTATATTCCTGGTTTGGCCTGTGACAAGCTATATATTGGGTTCAAGGCTCTTTTTTTCCTTTTTTCCTTTTTATGTATATATATATACAGTAGTTAGACCCTTTTGTTTTAAGGGAAGAATATTGGTTACAATAGCATCTCCAGTAGTCTGTTCTGTACTATTGTTCCCTTAACAGTGATAAAAGTTTTTTGATATTATGTTGAAAGGACCTAAGAAAAATGATCTCTTGTGCAGAAAAGTTGTAGAAGGGGGACACTCCCCTTGTCCACGGGTTTTCTGAGTGTGAGGAAAGTTGCAATTGGAATTGCTTGTTTGGTGATTTTTGAGTTTAACATCTGTATTCATCATTTCCTGAGTGAGTGAGTGTTTCTTAGCTTTAAGAAAACACTCCACTATTCACCCTGTCAGAGTGTGAAATGATAAAGGCAAAGAGCAGGCAATGATTTTTAGGTCAAGGTCCAGAAATACAGCCAGAGAAGTGTCTCTGACAGAAGTCCTTCCCCTCCTACAACCTTGCTCATGGGAGCAGGGATTGATTGCTGACTGGTGCCAGAAAATGTGTCTGGGCTGTGAGGAGAGATGGCAGCTGAGGTTTGCCCACCTCCTCCTGCATCAGGGAGTTGCTGGGAGTGGGGATGTTTCTCCCAGGAAGCGATGGCTTGGCCACAGATTGGGTGTAGACCCAAGCTGCTTACTGTCATTCCTGTATTCATTAAGATATAGCTTCTACATATCATCTGGGTCAACTTGCCTTCTGTTAGCAATATTATTGTTAAATAGTGTTCCCCCAGTTTGTCCTGACTGTGAACACACCTTACCAGGCTGCTGCCCTCAGAATAGAGCAGAATGTGGGTGAGAGAAATGTGTGTGCAGCACAAAACAAAACTAAGACTCAAGTACTCTGCGAAGTCATTACGGAGGAAGAGGAGTATGTGTAAGTCTTCTTCAAAACTCCTTTCAGAGATCAATTTCTTTTTTTTTTTTCTTTTCAGCACTCAGGTTACAAAATAGACGAGCCAGAATTTTGAAAAGGGAGATGATTATAATGATGATAGATTGTGTCTAGAAGATAACTGGACTTCTGGTTGTGCTTCATTGTTTACAAATCCCAAGCATATTTTAGCATATTTTATCCAAGTAACACAGTGCTCTTTTATCACTTTCCTTTCCCAGACATCTATCTGTCTAAATGTCCCCAGATTCTTTCATTTCTCTACAGGAAACTGTCAGACCGTTATGCAATTCCAGCAGGCAGAACGAGCTTTTCAGTGGCACTTGTGACTCTGAAGACAGGATTCCATCTTGCTTACAGCAACCCTTGGGCTAACTCAAAGGCCACCCATTTGCAGCACCAGAATTGAAGTTTCAAATTGCTTTTCCTTGGCTCTCTTAAGCAGAAATAGACAAATAGGGCACAGGGCTGAGTTTTCCACTTCCATACATACTTATGGATAACTTACTCTCAGGATATCAGATTTGCAATAACCTAAAGCCATTAGAAATGGTTCATGAACATTCAGGCATGCATACATAATTCATGTTAACTGAATACTTTTATGTGCACGCTCATAAAACGGAAACAGGTTGCAACTTATTAGTGGAATAAATGAAATTGCTTCTTTATGGCATGTGTTTTATGCTTCTCCCTAATTTAAAGCTAGATCATTAAAGTATAAAATTGGCTGATAATTACAATAAATATTCCTATAATGTTTCTACTTGCCATCTTGTACATAATCTTCCTTTGTTTCTCTTTAAAAACATTTATTCTATTTCAGTTTGTTCACTATATGCCATGAGGATTCAAATCCGTATACTGGTGGGTTAGTAATTTCTAAATGAAGGCTTGAGGTAAAATGTCAAGTTTTACCTGAGTTAAATTATTCTTAGTGGAGATCCATTGAAAGGATTGAATCCACTTCACAATGGCTGTTGCTCTTGGCTAAATTCCTCCTCCTACATTATTAGGCAGCTTTACCAATGTTATGTCACAGTTGTCTAGAGGGAGGGAAAAACAAACAAACAAACATCACTTTCTGATGTTGTGTTGTGTAGGAAAAAACACACTGGAAACAGGTGTTTCTTCTACATAAAAATATCTATATATTACAATTTAAATCCTGAAAATGGAACAACTCTCAGCCATACCTTTTAATCTACATGAAATTAAGCACCAGATCACATGTGAGACGCCATTAGACTCAGAAAGCTGTTTGGTTTCAGGGAAATCAATATGTGCCTCACCATTATTAAGGAACATACAAAGGCTTTCTTAATGTTGGGGGGTTTTTTCACAGTGTTTTAAAATAAAAAAATCCTTGCATAGTTACATTTTTGAGCTTCACTGCAGTCAAAAAAAAATTTTCCTATGTTCAAGAATTAATGTCTATCTCAGGACTTGATATTTTAGCAGACTAATAAGCAGACATGCAAATTTAAATCTCATTGCAGGAAAAGGTGTACTGTGAAACTGAACTTTGACAAAAGCCTTAGAATCTGAGTGTCTTGTACGTCTAGAATTTAAAATCTGATAAGTTTTAACCATTTTAATTATTTAATTGAAAAAAGCCACAATAACCCTTTTGTATGTAAATTTGATTAAATGGATTTAAATCACAATTAATTGTATATTTGTAATTTTAAAATCCTGAATAAGTTCATTATTTATTCTCACACCAGTTTAGTAACACTTTATTTTTGAGATTAAAGGCCATATGAAGGAATGAAGTTTCAAAGCCACAGATTTTGCACACAGAGAGTTAACTAAAGTTAGAGCAATTGGAATGACTTCTATTGATTCTATGATGAATTCTTTTATTAGTTTGCTACAAAGTGAAACAATTATAAATCTAAATCTGTATGCACTGTGATACTTTTTGTTCTTCTAATGTTCAGGTTATCATATTTATAGGATTTGATGGATTAAGTTTCCTATATCTCTGTCCTTCCTATTTTAAGTGAATTGAAATACCAGTGGAAAACAAAAAATCTCTGGACTTTTAAACCCCACACAATCAGATGAGACCTTCTCTTTTCCATATGTCAAACTTCATCCTTCATATCTCCATCTTTTGCATTCTAAGGAGGAACAAAAATTTTAACTAACAGTTTGTCCATTTCTTAGTCCAGTTTCAGCAAAGCTGACACCCAAAGCTCCATACTACACAACTCTCCTGTTTAGAAATACTCTAAAGAACCCTGCTTTTGTGGTGAGTTTTTTGCTGATTGTTTGGTTCCTTGGTTTTTTTTTTTCTGACTGAAATCTCTGAGTTTACAAATGCTCTCTCATGCTGTGCTAAGGAAGGCTGCCTGGATGCTACCTGGACGTAGTGAGCAGAAGAAAGGAATGTTTTCAGAAGTGCTGAACTTGGAAGGTTGGCTCTGGCAAACAGTTTAAGTAGAAATCATTGTTGTAATCACCCCAGCTTTTCTTTGGCAGATTGGTTAATAGCAACCCAGGGTTATGAGTCTAATGTCTAGGTCAGACTACCCAGGATGGTTAGAACTTTAATTCCCCTGCATTCATGCTTTTGATGTGTGCCATGAAAGCATAGCCTGTAGCTGTCAGATTATATATGCACTGTGGGTGTAGCCTGTTTAAGTTCAGGACTTAGCATCATGTATTCCAGTTCAATTTATTTTTATATCTCATCTTTCACACAGAGGGTCTGAAAATGCTCAACAGTGAGAGACAGAATAAATGAGATAATGCTTTACAGAACTGTGAAAAGTGACTTGCATATAGATAGCAAGTAAGGCAAAGGTTGGACTTGAGTGAGACAAGACAGCTGTAAATTAAAAGCAGTAGTAGTATAAATACAGAGCAGCTCTGATAGAAGAGACTTCAAAAATGTATGGAAAAGGTTTGTGTTAATGTTAACTTCTTGTGATAGTTAAGAGTAGAATAATAAAGCTTCCTACATGTGCAGTGTTGATTGTGCTAAATGGTATTTTGTTTTGCAGGAATATGTGTTATTGCGATTTACAGCATGCTTCTAAATTTGTTACTTATGGGAGAAACAGCATAACAATGGAAAGGTAAAAATCTTATTGTAGCATGTACTTGATGACAAGTAGAGTTCCTACTGAGGGTCCTCGAAGGGATGGCATGATTAAAGTGTGTGAAGAAAAAATCAAGAAAAGGGGCTATAAAGGTCATTTTAGATAAAATTAATCCTGGCTTGAGCAAGAGTCACAGTGAGAAGATGGAAATGGTGGTAAGCCTTCTGTCAGGAAATGAAGGGGGAGGGTGTGATAAAAACAGAGGAGTTTGGTGAGATGAATAGGTATCTTGGATTGGATGTTCATTCCCAGATCATTTCACTTGTCTTTCATCCAGAACATTTTCTTATCTCTCCCAACTCGCAATATCCAGCACTGCATAAACAAAGTAGAGTTTCCCACTGTGGGATTTTATCCTGGTTTTCCTTGTTAAATTGCAGACTTTCTTGGTATGATCTGAGTCTTGTGATCTGTAGAGAAGTAGTAAAACTGAGTTCTTAGTTGAAGACAGTAGTAGCAGAATCAGGGAGAATATTCTGCCTTTGAACTCGTCTAGAGAAAAAGACTGTATACTATAATATATATATACATATATATATATATATATATATATATAATATACTATAAATTCACTTCCCCCACATTCCTGAACTACCTTAGTTGCACGTACACAACTCATAGTGTAGACCAGATTTGAGCTGAGGACTATTAACAAATTTTCATCAATTGCATAAAATTGATGGGCCAGGCTGAAACAAGAATAGAAGTTGAGGGGGAAAAAATGAGATGGGAAGTTCAGAGCTTTGAGCAGTGAAGAGTGGACAAGATGTATAAAGCCTAAAAGAAGTAGAAAAAAGCTTCAGATGTAGATTTTGCTCTTTGAGGACAGCATCAAAGGCTGGTTGTTGGAAAGGGTTGGGAAGGATAGAGTACAAATAATCAGTGCTTCCATGAAGATAGCTTAGGAGAAGCCCAGTATAAAAAACTAATAATTAAAATAATCTTTACATGGCCTTCAATCATCCTTCTGAAAAACCCTGAGTTTAGAAGGTAACCTCCCTCTGATTTGCAGTCATGGGCATCTGTGTACAGATTTCTGCAAATTTTTGATAAACACCTTAATATGGAGTGTAGCATGCTGTAAAATTGAATTGCCATGGAAGTTGTTTTATTTCCAAACTTCCTTTTATATAAATGAGTTGGCTGGAAAGAGTAGGCAATTGTGGGGTGTTTCTCACCCAGTGATGAATTTGTCATAGGACTACAATGTAAGTAGTTATTAAATATTGTGAATATATTATTTACTAATAAAAAAGTCAAACTGTTTAGCAGCATTATGCTAAGAAACCACAATGACCCTTAACATAAGTCCTGACACAAATTATTATTGTTTACACAGACCTCCCAGCAGTTTGCTAAATGCAGTTTGCCACTCAAAATGTTTTAGCTGTGATGCTTGAGACAATCTATTCTTTTACATACAGTACTGGGCTCTAATGCAGACTACTAGTTGAATAGTGCATAAATAATTCCTGCTTTCTGCTCCTTTTCCACATAAGTCATGAAAACAGAAAACATGACTGAAATAGCATCCTCTCAGATTACCTGGGCAATCTTGCATATTCCCTCTATCCGTTTTATTAATAACTTTGTTGGTGTAAAATTGTAACATGTTGAGAAAGGTTTTGTATCTAAAAGATTTCATCACCTTTAAATGACATTCACTGGGGGAGATTAACTGAACACATGCACTTTCTGCTCTATGGAGTAGTTAATAAAATATGAACTTAGCACACAGTCTAATATTGATTTCTCTGGGAAAGCTGGATTGATATTAAATAATGATGTTGCATATGGACAGCAAATGACTTAAAAGACCTACTCAGCTTTTTGATATTCACACTGCACTTTAGGCCCATTCTGCAAATATATCAGAATGCTTCCTATCTAATCAAAATGATTGCACCTGATATTTGTCAGAATGTTTGTCAGCATTCTCTTTATATCTCAGTGAAATGCATTAGATCAGTTTTTGCAATTTAGGGACCTGGTTAGAGAAAGTGATGAAGCACCTTCTGAAGTTCGAACAAGGAAACCTTCTGATACACCTCAAAATAACAAGACTTTGCAGAAAGTGAGTTATTTCAGAAAGTGAGTCAACAAGTGCTCGGCCCATCCCCTGGGGAAAGCAAAACCTTGACTTTCTGCTCTCTTGGGTTGCCAGCCCAGAATCTGAGCTGTACCTCTACAAAAACATGAACGTAGTGGGGAAGGAGTCAGGGAATGCCAAACCTTGGTTAATATTAGGCTTGGGAAAGGAAGAGCTATGTCAGCTACTGTAGTGTGGTGGGTCAGTCCTTCAGTACCTGTTGGTGCTGAACTTACCTTAAGCTCTCTTTTTGTATATTAAACTGAACATCTAATCAAAGAACCAACTATAAACAATTTACCTTTGCTTATACTATCTCTTTATTGAGATTTTAAGTATGTTGTATGGCATAATGGTCTATAGAACTGAGGAGAACATAGGTTTTTTTCCTATTTTTGGAGCCTTGTAGTTTTGCAGGAAACCTCAGCCAGTATTAGGGTACAGTGGTCATATAAAAGAAATGGTTTAGCATTGGATAATGAAAGCCTAGCAGTAGTAACAGGGTGGAAACGTAAGCAAGGAGTTGGAGATTTGTTCTGTTGCATGGATGTGGAGAGATACAGTTAAGACTGGAACGAATGTTTGTGTTGGGGTAGCAATAGAATTTGTAAATAGTGGGGTGAATACCTTCCCTTAACAAAGCCTGAGTAGCTTCCTTATGAGGAAGCTACTGCAGCTCAGTTTGAAACCATAGGCCTGATCCAGAAATAATTGAGAGAGAACAATTGGCTTGTGGTATATTTTAGTTAGGCTAGATGATAGAAATTGTCCACCAGAATTCAAAGGATCTGCCTCATAATATGAAGAACTCTGGTAATTTTTTTCTTTGTCTTATAGATAACCACATCTGACATAAACTTCTTAAAAAACCTTAGCTAGCACAAAGAAAACTTAAATATTTTACCTTCAAATTGAATTAAGTGCACATACTAGAAATCTTTTTTTTTTTTTACTATCTTTTCTCTAAAAAATTAAGGCTTCGATGAGTTCCTTAAGTTTATTGCTTATACACGAAGACTGAGGTTTTCTGAATATAAGCTTAGAGATGAAAAGCTTCCATATTGAAATTGGTTAAAAGATTGGCAGGAACTTATAGGTGGTTACTTGGTCCATGGTGTATAACATTTTTAATGTGTAAGAGCACCTTGTACATTAGGATAAATAGCATGTGCATTTTTAACTGAATATTTCTATGTTTTGTGTGGTGACACAAGTTCAAATGTTTTCATTTTTTTGAAAAGTGTGTTACTTACTTGCTACATCTTTAAAATAATCTGGACTGTCTTTTCAGAGGCTGGGGTGGCTTTTCTTAAAAAATATATATCGATTTTATTTTCCTTTCATAATTAAAACTAATATAAGTAATGTCATAAGGGAAAAGTTAAAGATGTAACCACTCATGAGGATCAGTTGTGACAAGGATTTCTTTTTCAGTCAAGTTTTAACCTAGTGAGCTTTGGAGCTTTGGAAGTGGTTACACGCTCTTGTAGCAACGTGCTGGTATTGTACTGGTTTGAACAACCTCCACTGCAGGTGCCTCCTGCTCAGCAAACTCAGCCCTTTGGTTATTTGCAGCACTTGGCTGCACAAACCACGCAATTCCTCACCCTACTGAAGTGTCAAGAGGAAATCTGAATGGGCTGCGACCCCCAAAAGGGAAGCTTTAACAGGATGCTTGATTGCCACTAATATTCTGGAAAAGATACTTTGGGATCTTTGACCTTGCGCAGTGAAAGGTCTCTCTTTAGTATCTACTTCATCACAGAACATCTCTGGGTTTAACAGCTTGTGGTGCCTTGGTTCCATACCAACTCCAAGGGAAGGCTGCCACCTACTGAACTCCCAATTTTTTTTCCCTGCAACATCTGTATTTGCCAATTTCTCACCCAAAACAGTGATCAAATCCCCTCTTGCTTTTATTGTAAGGAATGTGTGATGATCAAGATCCTTACATGACATGGCTATATATAATGTTGGAAATCTGAATGAGATTACTGCAGCCTGGCACTTGCTAACAGATGTATTTTATTTCTTTTCATTGCGGGCATTGGAGCATGTATTCTAACACACTAATTATAAGAAACTGCAATAAAAGTGAAGTTAACAGCAGCCCACATAGCATTACTATTAGCTGACCCTGATTTGAACTCTTCACTGCTGCAAGTGCTAAAATATACTGCTAAGGATTTCTTTGGAAATTCACAAATAATTGATGTGATATTTCAGTCTCAGTCTCATAAAATTTAGAAGTGTCTTTAAAAAGAATTAAACCAATAAGACTCCTCATGCTTCCCACTAGACGCTCAAGTGCATTTCATCAAAGTTTCTCATGCAAAAAATTTCAATTATCCATCCATAAATATTGATGAAATAAAGTATATATTTATCCCATAAACTCTTCTATTCATTCCAGCATGACTAGAATTGCAGATCTCTTGATGGTTTTTCCTTCTAAAAATCTTTCTTTTGGCAAAGCAGAGGGAAACAAATTCCATTTTTGGAAATGTGTATGTTTATTTCCAAAGGAAAACAGGACAAGTTCAGTTTAGTGCAAAAACTGAATCTCACAGAACTAGTATTTTGGACACCTTTCAGATATAGCTTCAAACTTTTGTTTAAATTTGGTGATTTGGCTTCTCATGGATCACTTGGATTAGAGGATGAGTGTCGTAACTTCATGGAACCAAACCAAGTATCTCCAGAACACAAAGCTTTGTTTTACATGCCTCTGCCAGGTAAAAAATAAATAAATAAAAAAGATACTGAAATAAAAATTAAAATAGGAGCAATGAGGGTCTTTCTGACTGTAAAAAAAAAATATTTTGAGAATTCTATAAAAGTATTTGCTTAGATTTGCATCACAGTCTTTTTGTGACCTTGTATAAACAAATGTCAACATCTGATAACTTGAGGTCTTTCCTTTAGGTGACTCTGGACCATTTGTAAAATTAAAATTGTTCGTAGTTCCTGACACACTTTGGCAAAATCTTCTGCAGACACTCCCTGCAAATTTGGCAGAAAATTGGGCATGAGAGTGGGCATGAAAGGAGTAGGGGAAAAACATGTAGAAAACACAATTGCAGAAGCAAAGCTAAATCAGCAAACTATTGTGTCACAATTTAGTTCCCTGTATTACTAGACCACAGAGTTAACTCCTGGCCAGAGAATTCCTATTACTTCAGTAGTTATGTGTTCCTTTCAATTGTTCAGTGTATTTCTCAAGAGCAAACTCACAGTTTGCAATTGGTGCACTTTAGTAGAGGTAAAAGTTATTCTGGGTGGCTGGTGATTCCAGATATTCTGTGTGTTGGGGAAAACAGGTTGTGACTCAGCCGTAGCAGAATCTACCCGTATCCCTTCACACTGGATTTGCGCTCATTTAAATGAATTATCTCGTGGATTTGCTCTTTTTCCTCTCAGGCAATCAGAGCCCCTGCTGTAACTCTGTACTTTGGGGAGGGTGCAGATGAGACCTGGTGCAAATTAACCAAAATGCTCACTCTGAGCTTGAGGGAAATGGAGGCTTTTGCCCTGTCTTTAGCTTAACTACATCAGCACTGCTTCAGGCATCCTGAACCGGTTATCTTGCTTTGAGAAAAGAGCAGCTGACGTAACCACTCATTGTGATGAAGCAGAAAATTCAGTAGAAACAAGCTGTTATAATGTGGGGTTTATGCCTTTTTCTTTACCCTCCTCCACAGTTTCCATTCTTGGGTTCTTTTCAGGTGAGTTCTCCCACTCCTGAAAGCTGACAGGTTTCAAAGGATGCTCCAACAGCTGTTTCTGATGTGATGGTTACCCTTTTCCAACAGGCATTGGCTTGAAACGCACCAAGTCTTAAAGGTCTTTCGTAGGGATCAAGGGCTCAATTCTAGAAAATATTAGGGCATCCAAAGACTTGTGATTGCAGTGAGATTACTCATGGGCTTAATGTGCTTAGTACCTGGCTGATTCATGCTGTAATAGGAGGCTCTTTGTGCTGTAGAGGGAAATAATAAGAGGCTTGACTCTGTGGCTTGTGAGGTGAAGTTCAATAGTAAAGCTCTTATCACCAAATAGCTGGTATTTAGGGGATGATTCTATTTATAGAAGTACACTTTCTTTGTTTTATTTCCATGCATTGTTTATTTGGAGATTTATCTTTTCTGATTATCATGAATATGTAGGTTGCTAGAAGTGCTTTTATATGTCATGCTTCTTCCTTTGTGCAAGAACAAACTGATGCGTTATTGTATTTGCAGCAAATTGTTGCTGAGTATAGATGGTGCAGAGCATAGAGCTTCATGTGTTTGCTTTGTTTCTTTGCTGAAAAATGAAGTGACAGGTGCTTAGCCTCATTTTTCATGCTAGCTTTGCCATGCCATTTTCACCAATAATGAAGGCAGCTGCCAGAGCTTGAGGAAATCAGGCGAAAAATTCAGCTGGCAGGTAGACCCAGTCACTTTAAGAAATGTAATCTTGTGTTAGCAGATGGTAATTAAAAGGCAGAAGAAATAAAATTTTGTCTCAGTTTTCTGCACTGTTACATCAATTAAATCTGCAGTAGAAATGCAAGTAGAAAATATAATTTATTTTCATGTGGCTACACAGTGTGATTGTATGCAAATCTAATGATTTGTTTTGCAGAGACAATTGCAACTTTTTTTAACCTAAGTAGAATAACTGATCATTTCCAAGGAGTATGTGTATGCAGTAAATCTTCAGTCTTTAATATCCCTAATGCAATGAAAAGCATCTCCTTGTTTTCTATTTGTTGTTAAACCTCAAATTAGATTCTGCTGTCTATACGCTTCCAGCTTTCAGTAACACCAATTTAAATCCAAGCAGTTCAGTGTATCTTAGTGTGGAGAACTAATCTAGCTCAGGCCTCAGCAGGGGTGCATCCTGTTAAAAGAGAATATCCAAAAAGGGCAAGATTGAACCTGGTAATAGTTGTTATGATCTTGCAGGAAAATGATGTTTCAACTCTGACAAGATTCCTAAGGATTTTCTGTTGTTCCTACTACTTGCAGATGTCTATTTTTGAGGATGGAGCCTTATCATTCCTCATATGTTACTACTTATGGCTGCTACAATCATGAACAACATGTGGAAATCACTTCAAGTGTGAAATAATTACATAATTAAAGCTCATTATGGCAGAGGCAAAATCCTGGTGTAGCTATGTCACTGTTTCCGGAGCAAGTTGTGATTTGCAGGGGTTTTATGAGTCATACATAAATATTCACCCAATTTTATAAAAAAATCACCCAATTTAGAATGTTACAGTACAGACAAACTTGAATGATATTTTACTAAATGCTGTTATTAATTTTTAAAAGACATAGTGCTGTTTAATTTAAAATTGATTGAGTGACCAGATGTTTATTTTTTATTTCTGTAAGTTCAAGACAGGTTTGTATGTGATGCTAAAAACACGTATTGGTTTCCTACCTCTCTTGCACCAAGTCTGTGTTAAAGACAATGAGAAATAACCTAGATATGTTTAAAAGCACAATGCCCTGTTCTTCAGTCCCATTGACAGATTGCTGATGACTGTGAACATAATGGAAATTTTATCATTGTATATCCCATTCTAGAGAGATTGATACAGCAAGCAACAATTTTTCAGTTTTTCTTGAGTGTTCAGTTGAGCAGAAATGCAAACCCACTCCTTAAAGCTACAGTGTTCTAAAGCATCAATTCAGATCAAATGGTTAACTCTAATTGTGTCTGGTGACATTCCTGCTCATTTAAATACATAAAAACAGCGATCATATAAGGATGAGGGATTTATTAATTCTAATGAGTAACAATGAATATTAGTTTTGAATCGTAATTCACATTTATTTCACATTTGCCCATGAAGTATATCCGTGCATTTGTGCCTAAGGAAATACTTTGCATTTAAGTGAGAAATTTCGCTTAATCAACTCTACTTAAGAGAGAGAAAAACCTGGAGGAGGGGAAGTGGGGAAGGGGCGTCTAATTTATTGAGGCAACCATACCTCTCTTGCCAGGTGCAAATTTTCCTTTGTGGGATCGATCATCAGTCATAGGGAGCTGATGGGATGGGTACCAGACTCTTCATTAATGCCATATAGCACAGAGAGCCCTGCAGGAACAGGGTAACACAGAAAGCAAGTGTGGGGACACAGCTTCTGATACAGATTAGACTGGTGGTGACTGGGAACGCTTTTATTCTCCTGACATAGTCCTGGAGGTTGGCTTTTCCTGATTTTTATTTCAGGTCACAAAATTAGCCTGGTGGACACTGGTGCTTAGTGCTGATGTCCACAAGTGCAGCCTGGAGGCAGTGGTAGAAAGGCAGTAGAGGCTGGAGACCTTGGCCAGGGTTGATTCTTGGACCTGCCCTAAAGGTTAGGTCATTTAACCTATCCTCCCAAATATCAGCGTGTAACTTCCTTGGTTTTGCCATGTTTGCCTCACCACACTATCGAGCCTTAAACACTTGCGAGTACAAGAGATTACAAAGGAAAAAATAAATAAAGGAATTAGCAAGTTAAAAGAACAAGTCCGAGAAACTTTCCCTAGTGCACTCTGTTAGATGGGGAGCACTAGATAATGTTGCTTAGTATTTCTTGGCTTTTTTGTAGCCTTATCATTGTGCCTGGGCGTTAAGGTGTTCCACCACTGTTAAGCCTTTTGCTTTTTCTAGAGCCTGACATTTAACCTCTGAGTTGTTCAGCCACAGGTTTTAAATCTGGAATCTCCGTTTGTACCTGGCTTTCCCACACACAGCAAGCCTGTGGGAGAATCTAAATTCCTGGGGTAGCTGGGGATGTTCATTGTTGTCTGAGAAGGCAATGCTGCTGGTTTTGAAATTTTATCTGTGTCCTCTGGGAAATGGTCTTTTATATACCCAGAGGACAAAAACATTTTAGCTAAAGCCTTCCAAAAAAATGAGTGCTGTATTCCTCCTGCTGGGACTCTGTGTTGAAGAAGGAAACAGATGCTTCACTTGGCTTCTCCTCTCAGAAATCAGTGAAGAAGGTAATATAAAGTCAAACTCTGAGTACATGCAAAGCAAAGTCAACGCACCACCACTGGGCGTGCATTTAAGTATTTTATAGCCCTTAGGAATTTTGTGGCCTCAGTCTTAGAGTGACCCATTTTGGGCACTTACAGGGGCCCAATAATCTTAAAATGCCAAACAACCTTGCTTGATAAATTGGGGATACTAGTGGGTGTATTGCATCCTTCACTAAAAGCACTGATAATAAATAAATAAATACTTGTTTCAGTATTTATGCCCTGTCCCTTATGAATCTTCTAAGCAGTTTCCTCCTCCATTTTCAGAGTTGACAGAAATGTCGGGAGTGGCTTGAGAAATGGCAGGAATGTTTGGGCTAAGAAATTCTGTGGTCTGAAAAATAAAATCAGAGGGGGTTAAGTATGCTGTTAAAGAGGGGGGGAATTGGGAGAATAAGAAAATAGTTTGAATTCAGTTTGACATTTTCTTTTATAATACTTGCCCTCAGTCAGCTCGTACAGCGATAGTAATTTCTCAGCACAATGTCAGGTACATAAAGGAATGTGACAGCCTTCCCTGCTAACCCAGGCTGCCTGCTAGAAATTATCATTCATTATCATTATTAGTGTAACTAACCAACCCCAGGTCTAATCCCATTCCAGTGGCACTGAAATGGCGAAAATCCCAGTCACATCAACAGTGCAGGCTTAGGCCTGAAGCTCCATTATTTAAAGAAAACCAGTGGTGGTTAGTGACTGGAGTTCTGTTATGATATCTGGGATTTATGTTCTGTTTTTTAATGGAGTGTGTGAAATGAAAAGCTTTAAAATAGTAGCTACTATGAGATAAATAGTTTAATGTGATTTTAGAGTTTTTATATAATATGTTACCAGATGTTTTACTCAATCAGTAAAACAGCTTTTCTTGGACAGCATTCTGCTCCACTGGATAAACTTCCATAATTACCCTGCCACTACAATTAAAAATTATCTAGACTTCTTCCTTCTAGTTTGTTCAAGCTGATGAGAAACTGATAAGATGGCGTTTCAGTGCCTGTGACATGTTGTTATCACTTGGCAGCATTTAAATGCAGAATATTTCAAAATCAAATCTCTAAGACTGAACATTACTTTGAAGAAATGTGTCAACAAAATGCTGTCAGCTCCTTGCCTCTTGACAAGCTGTACGGATTTCAGACTCTGAACCGTAGCTTGTCCATCAAATCAGCAGATGTCCTTTCTGGCACTATTGGTAGCACAGTTAGATTGGTTGGTGGCGTTTTTTAAAAGGAAGGAAAGAGACTGTGATTGTAACTGAGGCCTAAGATCTAGTCTTCAAGTAGAGATGAGCAACTCAAACTTATTTCTTATGTATCTGGCATTGAGAAGAAGGAAGCCCTGAAGACTTTGGCACTTTGCTCATTTGATCTCAGACAGGGACGGGGTGTCCTGAAGGACAAGAATGGCTAATTGGAAGCTGCTTCTCTCAGCCCTAGAAAAGGAAACAAATGCTCAGAGCACTTTTTCAGGCTGCAAAGTGTCACACGTCTAGATGATTCTGACTGCTGTCACCGGAGTATGTAATTTCCTACTGTTTCAAGAAGGACAGCACTAAAATAGCACCCATTTCCCTGCCTGAGAAAATCCTAACTAGTGAGGTACTTCTGGCTGCTATTATCCCCACTTCTTGTGAATTGGCTTGGCTGGAGGGGTTCAGCTGTTTCTGGTTTTCATTGAAAGGGACTATAATACACAGATTCAGCAGGTTTAATGTTTTACATGCCAGTTTTAATAGATTGTTAGACTCTGAAGCATCTTGTCATGAGCTGAGAGATGATAGAGTGCCTTTTTCATATTTATGTGTGTTTTGCATGTGTCCTGGTGCTGTACTTATCTAGGACCTTTTTGGGCCCTTAAGCTGCTTTTATTCTCTAAGACCACTGTGCATATGCTTCTCAAATAACACAAAACTAAAGGCTATTTGTAGCCTACCAAATACAGGTTTGTAGAAAAGGAAGTTGGTATTTTCCATCATATGGATTCTTCAGTTTTAAATTTAAACGGGTTGAAATACCTTTGATCAGTATACTTTAAAGTATACTTCTGTAAAACGTATGTGCTTTGTCTCCAACTATGTTCGTAAATTAAATCTGATTTCCTTACATTCTATAACAGCTTGCAGTTTTGTTTTTCCTGGCGTAAAACCTCTTTCCGTCTGTCCTTCAGTTAGTCAAAGGTAGAAGACTCTCCCTGAGAGAGAGATTAGTTTTTCTCACTGGAGTTCATACTGCAGGATGACAGTCTTCTCTGGCACACAGTAAGCTCACCACCATCCACAGTATACATGAAATCATAATCAAAGACAGATGCCTTTGCCTGTTATAAATAATCAGTGCTGCTTGCATAGACCAGGAAAAATCCTTGTTTAGACTGGTCTTACTTTCTTTCTTGGACCTCTGTATTTCCCTTGGCCTTCCCTTTTTTCATCTTTTCTCTGTCTCTAATTCTAGATATTTGCCTAAGGAAATAAGAGGAATGGGGAAAGTAGGTCTTGGCACACTCTGAATTCTCAGTGGATTACCCTATGGAGTGAAATTAAATACACATGACATATAAAAGAGAGCAGCCTTTTAATTTATAGCAAAAATCCCAGTTCACAATAAATCCGTTCTTTCCTGTTTGTTCATGTGCATGATGAGAACATGTCATATGCTTCTGTGAAGCTGATATAGAAGCTCTTTGTTCTGTGTAGGATTAATTTTTTTTTGAATTGGTGAAAGGTTCTCTGTAAATATCAAATAGCAATTGTGGATATGCTTTTAAATTCGTGATCAAATTTGCTTGCTTTTATAGCAAAACCCAGCACAGCACAGTCTATTTTAACAGCTTCTTGTAAAGGCGTGGCCCTGCCAACTACAAATTGTTCTCAAGTAGTGGTGAGATTTCTGACATGTCAGGGCTCAGATTAGGGTTCTTCTGGGGGAGTATTTTCAGATCTCTTTGTGGAAAAATTTTGCTCTAGAGGAGGATGCCATTGTGAATTTTTAGCCCCCGGGCAGTGTACAAAGCACTCTTTGGTGAGTTTTGGGTAAGGTTTTTCAGCTGCAGGCACCACCCTACTAAAATGATTTTTATTCATATGTTCTGCACTGTTCCTGGCTAAACAGTATGTGTGAATGTTTTGCTGATTGTGTTTTGCAGTCTAGGCTTCCAAATTCTTGTGCTGGTTTATTTTTTTCAAGAATAGGGATTGTGGAAAGGGAGTTGCAGCACTAATGGGTCACTGCTAAACAGCCAGCAGTGTCCTGTGTTCTTAGGGGAGTTTTATAAAGGCCTGATGGTGAGAAATGAGAATATCAAGGAGAGTCAAACAATGTGCTTGGATGTCAATTGTGCTCCATCAGGTGATTTTGCTATAGAAACGTCTGCAATGTGCACTGTGTTCTGATCCCAGTGAGACTGAATTTGGTAGCAGAGCAAATCATGATCATTCTTACTCCATTCATCAGCAAAGTCTTCTAATGTGGACAGTAATTTTAAAAATACCTGACTAAGAAGGGCTCTTATGATGGAACAGCAGGATTTTTTTTTTTTTTTTAATCTCAGTGATTTACCATGAAGAACACTACTGCAAGTGCTTTGATAAAAATCCAGGCTGGTCCCCTTCTAAGGGACCCAGCATTTTCTCCCAAAGGTCAACTTTGCTCATGATAAAGTGGGATTGAGAAGCTTTTTTGTCTTCTTTCTTTTAAATCATATAGGCTAATTCCATATTAACTGCTGCAACTCTTATTTCACTACGGTAAAAAAATAGATTGCTATAATTCCTTGCCCATAAGTATTTATAGTTTTCTCCTTTACTGACTGTTTTCCTTCTCTGCACAAGACCATAAATACATTAAGGAGCAAAGGAATTTGAGATCAACTTGCCTTTGACACGTAGACTCTCAAGCTTGTTGATATTAGTTACATTAATTAATCATTTTATGGACTACAGGTTTTCTTAACGGAAACATCATCTGATTCAAGTAATTAATCCCCCACTCTGAAAAAAATACACATTCTTGGCATTAAGATGACTTATTGACACCTGTTGCCACAAAAAATTGTGCCAAATAGGTCAGATGTGGTTAAAGTGGCTCTTAGATTTCTGAGCAGCAGTCAGGCTTCGCTTGTCATAATTTTGCCTGATTTTCCACTTCTCTGGGAATCATTTAAGAATATAGTAATACAAGTTTAATGAACTGAAATCCCCCTGCTTCAGCTGCCTTGGCCTTGGTAATATATTTTTCCCCCCTTCTGCAGTGAGCAGGATCTGATTACATTCAGGCACTTGTATTTTCCTCTCACTGAGCACAGAGTTGGTCAGCAGTGCAGGGCACGTGCAAGGGAAGGCACGAATCAGTCTGTGTTTGCAGACCAGCTCTCTCTTTCATAGCATGTACAACTTCGATTCTGTTCTCTCATGATATGTCCTAGGGAATGAAAACCCTATGGAGCAAGCTGCATACTCAAACTATCACTGAAATTCCTGCTCGATCTGGAATGCCACAGAATCTTTTTGAAGTCTTTGAGTTAGGAAGTGGCATGTTTCTTGAGAGCTGATACTCTGTGTTCTAGCAGAAAGTCATGGCAGAAATGTCACACTGAAAACATCCCAATGGATATTTACACCCATTTAGTCATCCAGTGGAGAAGTAAGGCATGTATCACTGGTGATATGAATGCTGGGTGTTGACTTTCCAGCTCTACTGGATATAACTTAATTGTATATCTTTCTTTATAGTATTTGATTAATTACAACCAAGGTTGTGGGTTCAATCCCTTTATGGGCTATTCACTTAAGAGTTGGACTCAGTGATCCTTGTGGGTCCCTTCCAACTCAGAACATTCTGTGATTCTGTCAATCTAGTAATTTATCAAAGCTCAGATATCAAGGACTATATAAGCCTGATTCAGCTTCTGTGATATGCGTGAGTCGCTCACCATCACCAAGTCACTCTGAAGAAAGTGGTTTGGGGACAAGCATGAGGCAATGGATCAGAGCAAGGCGAGCGGCTGCCAGTGCAGAGGAGACCTTCAGCTCTGAGGGGCATTTGTGTGTACAGATATGAAGGTGTGTATCTGTGCTTCAGAGGCAGGTGTGGCTAAATGGGAACAGCCAAGAGCAGGGACAGGGACAATACTAGACTGGTGAGGAACAAAGAAGGAAGGCAACATAGGGTATATCAGAAGGAAAAGCATTCAGGGCTAGATATGGTGCAATCTTCTTTTTTAGTTTACTAGGGGAATTAACTCTCCCCAGCACATTTAATTTTATATCATGTCTGCCTTACTTTTTGGTAGTCTGCCTCTGTCATTCACTTAGGTATTAAAATGGCCTTTTTTACTTGTTCCTCGTCTTGGCAGTGTTCAGTGGGGCTGCCAAGAAAACTAAACCCTCTTCCTTAGTCTTCGAAAGCATTATCAGGGAAGCTTAATGTTACTAATAAATGTGTCCAAGAGAACTCCTTTGGGTATTTCTGTTTTTCTAAGTATTTGCTTTAAAGGACTATGAGATCTACCCTCCCCCAAGGGAGATAGCTGGAGTTCGTCTCGTCCTTCTCTGTTGTGGAGTGGAAGAGAAATTACCCAATCAGCCTGCTCTTTGATTTTCCATAGACCCTTTTTTTGCTATTTTGGCAGTTGTAATGTTTTGCTTTCCAGGGACGCTACTGAGACACCCGCCATCCCCCGAGGAACTGTGGTCAGGACTGTCTGATTCCTTCAGGGAATAACAGCAGGGATGGTAGCTCTGTCAAATTAGTGTGGGTTAAGGTCGCCATCCCTTGGGGGGATTGGCTGGCTTGGCTTGGAGAAAGGGACAAGGGTGTGTAGGTAAAAGACAAATTGCTGTGTGATAATGAGTGTGCATTCGCACACATTCAGAACCCTTATTTCGGGTTGCTTTAGGCTGTGTGAGAACACAGAACACGTCTGAGCCTATCTTTGTCGGATCTCAGCTAGTGCACTGCAAAACAAGCAGACATGTGAGAGGGTGGAATTTCCACCCAGGAACAGGGAGGCTGCCCACCAGCCCATCGCAGAGCACATTAGCCTCTGTCAAAACAGGGTGAATGGATTCAGGCTGATCAATGGCTTTGTGCTGGCTGCAGTCACTGATTACTCTGAGACCATTCATAAATTATAGCTTAAACAGTAACATTTTTCAAGAGCTTGAAACAATTATGTGCATAGACTGAAATAACGCACTGTCATGGTAGTTTTACACTGCGTGTCTTGAGTACGTGGTGTTTAGTCTCCGCTGTTGGAAGCCACCATCTGTGCAAACATTTTAACTGATACCGTTCTGAGAGGAATTTGATGAGTGGCACAAGGGAAACAAGTTATTTAATTAATGATTTGGTAGCACATATGGACGTGTAATCCCTGACCAGATGCGTTCGGACATTTTGGGTCTTATATAAGCAGCGTGGTAGGTCTTTACACGGCCAGTTACAAGCATCCACAATAAAGTTAATACTGACAAGACCCCATTTTGAAGGCCCCTTTTTTGGGGAGGCTGAAGGTGGGGGTTGCTGTTTGTGTGCACAGCGTACCTCACCCCCTCTTGTGTTTCTGGTTTTTCCTTTTCAGTGCAGCAACAGCCCCTTCAGCTGAGGCCCTTCGGATTGCTTTGATATAAACATTCAAGAAGATCAAAGAGAAAGCAAGGCTCAGCTGGTGGCCTTTCCCTTTAAAGTAGTGGCTCTTAGGCCATGTCTCTGCTACAGATGTTTGCTGGCAGGGCTGTGTCAAGCCAGGTTTGATGAGGAGTTTGATCCCTGTCAGGCAGATTTGTGTGAGGAGAAGCCCTTGGAGCAGATGCAATTTTTCTGGTTAAGCTACATGTGCTTGCTTGGCAGGAGTGAGCAATAGATAGGCCTGACTTATGTTCATGGTGCAAGTACAGTTTTGTCAGTTCAAAAGGAATTTGCACAAGGGAGATCTCACCCTCCTCATGCAATAGTGCCCAGGCTGAACAGTACTCATGGATGTAGCTCTGCTGTCCAGGAAGCAAAGCAACTGAGCCTAAAGAATTGATACTTCTCTGTTGGCACAGAAGCTCTTGCTTAGGCAGGCTTTTTTTTCAGCTGGAATGGGTTTATCCTCTGTAGTTTAATTCTATCTCATTTGTTGGAAAACCTTTATATAAAAGCAAGACATCATTTTTTTCCCCCATAGTTGAGTTTTTAGTAGAAATCCTGCTGTGAAGACTAAGAGACAGAAGATGGACCTCTAAAATGTGGCTGGCCTCAGCAGCCTTTCCATTGTGGTGGAAATGTAGTTTTTCAGTGTTTGCCAGCATGGATCATAATTCCAGTGTTCTCAGAAATGTTTCCTCTTGGTAATGCCTTGAACACGTCAGTAATTTTTTAGACACTTAAGGAGAATTCTCTTCATTTTCTGAATGTTATGCTTGTAGTGCCAAGGAGATGCATTTTGGGGAAAGCAGCTTAAACTCTAAATCACTAAGATGGAATTATGGGCTGCTGAGACTGCGCTTGATGGAGGTGCTGCTCAGTACACACATTTGTGCCTAGAACCAATATTCAGAACTGCACCTTCTGGAATAGAAGAAGAAATTACTCAAATTTTTGCAATGAAAGCTGTTCTTGACTTGGTCTTTAAATGAAATTTAGGGTGTGATACTGTTCTCTCCTGCCACAACACAGACAAAATCTAGACAAAATTAGTTTTCCTTTGAATAAATTTCTTTTTTTTATTTATTTTTTTTCTTGTATAGGCACTAAAGGCGGTCCAGGATGCTGATTACATGCAAACTTTAATGCATATTACTGAACTCCACTATTGTGAAGTCTGGTAAGTGTTCTTTAAACAAAGTGTTTGTTCTGTTGGGATTTTTATTAAGAGAAATTATCTTTACTGAAAACCAAGTTTTTACAAATGCTATTTCCTAATGCCCTCCTCTGTTTGAATGCATCTGGAATTTACACCTTTCCTGGACCTTTTGCTTTTATCTAAGGTTTTAAGGTTTATAGTGTTGTTAGGTTTACTGGGCTTCCAGTAAAGGATTTTTCTAAATAATAATTTGATTTGAAGGTGTGGGGTTTTTTTAAAAAGTATCATCTTCAAACCTGCTTTTGCAACAGCCTACTCAGTTGGGATATTGATCCAAAGCTCTCTGAAATCAATGGAAAACTTCTGACAGGTTTCATGACTTTTGGCTGAGGCCTTTTTGAGGGCGTTTTTGATGGTCACTGTTGCATTCTTAAATCTGAATGAGCAGAAAAGTGGATTTGTTACTAATAGAAGTGGATTTACAATAACAAAGGACCTGTAGTTCTCCATTCTAATGGATATAGTTTGGCAAGATGTAGAACAGGTAACTCTTACAATGTGAAAAATGTAGACAACTGGAATTAAATGCAACCAAATGTACCCTGGAACCAAGGCTGTAATTTATAATGCAGTCAGGAATGCATTGCAGACTCTTCAATCGATAAGCTAATGAGAAAAAGGTCTGCAATTAATTACAAATCAACTGGGTCAATATCCTGTAAATGAAAGATATGAAATTGCTAACATTTGGATGAAACTTCTTTGCCAAGTGTATTTATAAACCCCATATAAAATATGATATTTATAAAAAGAAAAAAGCTCCTTTCACTGTTCAAAGGCAGCACTGTGAATGCTTGATTTCCTTTTGCTCTGAAAATTCAACTGAACTGACTTTATTTCAACAAGTTTTCTACTGTGTATAAAGGAACTGAAGTAATCTTTTACCTTTAATTCAAGACTTTACAGTGAAGCCCAGGAGCTATAAATAGGACTCCCAGGGTGATGCTGCCCATGACTTAACGGTCAAAACATCTGACATGATGAAAGTTTGTGGCCAAATGATTCTCCTAGTAGATGTCAGGACCTGATGCATTCTGACTTGTCAGTCTAACATCTTGTTATATTTGCAGAAATAGCCCCAAAAAGGGCAGCCAGGGAGTGAGGAGATGGGCTAGTTTTGGCACTTGAAAGCAGCTTGTTGTCTGTGTGGGTCTCCAGCTTCAAACAACTCCGTGCCTTTACAAGTTGCAAAACTGGGAGTGCTACTTACCCGGAATCCTTTTCATCTGGCAGTGATGATTTTTTCCATATATATTTTATAACACTTCTGCTTTTTATTAAAAAGGCAGAGGATAGTCATTGCCGAGGAGGAAATAATAGTATTAAACTTGTGAATCTTTTTTTTTTTTTTTTTTAAGATAAGTTTCTTTCATTATCTTGACACATGCTTTTTATTGCCCTTTCAGCAGGGGCAAAGGAAATCAGAGGATTGTGTTGTAATTATATAACATTAATGAGACTTTAATGCTATATATAATATCATAATGTTTTTGAATAATTTATTATAAAATTATATAAATATTCTATAAATATAATTTATCAATCTAGACTTTATTATAATTATAATTTATTATAATATTATAATGTTATATATAATGTTATATAATAGTATAAAAAATAACTATTTTTGAACTGTAACACATTTTTTGATACTGAAGAATTTATTTCAAACAGATGGACAAAATGCCCTAAAAGACATTGACAATAAATGAAAAGGAGGACTAAGTTAGGGCTTTATTACTTAGTTTCTTCCCTGTACCTTCATAGGCCACTGAATTCAATTTTTGTCAACATAGGATTTCACAGAGATGTTAGCAAGCTTCCCAGGTTGTCTGAGGTTCCTAGGTTTGCTTGTTCACATTAAAAACATACCAGTCCTGTTTGTCGCAGAGAAAAGCAATTTCTTTTCAGCATACAGACAAGGAAACCAAGTTCTGCCCACACAGTGTTCCTGGTTTCATCACGGAAGTCCAAACCACAGCATCCATGGGGGTTGCTGAGATGTGATGTGTGAACAGGGTACCTTTGTTTTCTTCATCTTTCAGGGTAGAATGAGGTTCCACTTTCCAAGTTAGTGAAAGAAAATACTATCATGTGAAAAGAAAAAGAGAATCTGGAAGAGCATGTGGAAGTCAGTGAGTGCTGACCCACTGAAAGAGGACCTTTACTCTACATATGACAAATGTCTGGAGAAAACCTTAGCAGCAGGGACAGAAACTAACTTTTCTAGACTTTCCAAATTCAGAAGTACGTTGATGAATTTTTCTTTGACGCTGTTTTGTTAATTTTTATTTTTAAAAATACTCCTTGAGCCCCTTTTTATTTAATGATAAAATGCTAATGAATCAAGGTCTTCTCATTTATGTTAAAATTCTAGTATTCATCTTGTAGACCTGTGACTGCAGGTTTAAAACACCAGAATGTTTGATACAAAATTATTCTAGGCCTTGAGCCTTATATACAAGGCAGGACATATAGTAAAAAATATAGCTAAGAGGTGTAGTATTTCATGATTTTAGAGAAAAATATCTGACAGCTTACATCATCAGAAATGACAGGGGTGATATTTGACCACTATCATTGCAGCTCTAGCTTAGTGCTTTTTCTGGCTGCAGTGTAACCATCATAATACCCGACACCAAAAATTCTGTGCTAATGTTTGAGCAACACTGAGCTGTTGCTTTTCCACCCCAAGAATCTTGGTGTTTAGAGTACGTTACTTTTTTCTCCTCCTTCCCAGATCGTAATGGTTGAGACAGTGTCTCCATCTACCCAAAAATGAGTAGTCCCATGATGACAGTAGTGAAGGAAGCCTCCTCAGAGTCTTGGCTGCTGTGTGGGTTTCGTGAGACTTCCATGAAATGTCTTCAATCTGGACTGTGGTTTTCTTTTTAAGTAGCACATTGCTGAGCTAGGCTAGCTCTGTCGAGGCTAGGAGCATTAAATCATCACCAGCATTGCAATATTTTAGGTGAAAGCATGGTCTGTCTCAACGTGAGTGACATCCTTGGCTCATGAGCAGTTTTGTTGCTTGGAACAAGAATGGGATCTGTTTCCAGTCCTCTCTTTTTTCTTGAGACCTATTTTTTCTCAGGATCTTCCAATAAAATCTGAGGGGTTTATAATATATAGTAAAACGTAGATATGTTAGTGTATTGTAATATGTTCATTAGTATAAAGGTAGAAAGTAAGAAAACCATAACTGTTCATGATTTCATTAAGAAAACAATTTTTTGAGTGCAAATTATGTCATGGCATGTTGTTACAGCAACTAGAAATTCCTATCCTATTTAACTCTTTCAGTATATTTTATAGACAGCCCTGAAGTTGTCATGCCACTTATTTTTCACCTCCAGAGTTCTAGTACTTCCCTTTAGATCATTTCATCTTTCTAGAGACTCACTTCTGATTTGAGTTCCTATTTCTCACTTGCAGTGACAGTGAGAAATATTAGTCAGCCTGACTGGAAGAGGAATTTATAATAGAAATGTCCAGACATGTTTTTTTTCTGGTGTTTTTTTTTTGTTTGTTTGTTTGTTTGTTTTTTTAATACAGAATATTAAAAGAAACATTCCCAAATGAACAGTGTTCAAATGAATGGCTAATACTATTTTAATAAAAAATAAGATTTACACAGCAATGACAAATATATTATTGTTTTAGTCAAAATGTCAATGATGTCACTGGTGATGACATGGGCACCTGCAAATTACTAGAGAAAATGCCTGAATTTCACATGTATAGAAATAGCACTGCAAAGCTAGAACTGTTCCTATTCCACACACATTCCACCTGCTCAGGAAGTTGCAGATAGATTAGAAATGTTGATGAAATCTGTACAACAAGAAATGATGTTACAGTAACACTAGTTGATTTCCATTCAATCTGCAGAAGCACAATCGTTTTGTCTGCATTTTCCTTGTTAGATATTCAAAAGAAATTAAACACACGAAATCTGCATTATTATTAATATATTCTTTCATTAAGCTACAGAAAGTAATTGGCACTGAAATTAGATTTCACAATTCATGAAGTCAAGTGTTTTGAAAATTTAAAACACAAATACTACCAAGAAAACCAAAACCTACAACAGTTTTCCATAGAGATATCTGCATTTTTAGTCAACTAAATATGCTACCTCAACAACTATATTGTAGGCCATGCTTCATTTCTTTTGACTTTCTCTTCATTTAATGATTGGCTTTCCTAAGTACAAATTCATTATGGCAATAATCAGGTTTTAATTTAAATTTAAACATGTTCCTTAGTGTATCTAGTCAAGCAGTCTCCCTTCCTTCCTTCTAATGTGGCTTTTTTGGGGGACAGTGAGGGTAATATCATGAAAATTTTTACTGTCTTTGTCATTGTTTACTCAGTCACTCTCTTAGGGACAAACTGTGAACCTTTTACAGTCATAATTATTGTAAGGCTATTGGCATTGACTGGTCTCATGTTGTAAGTGGGAGAAGAAAAGAGTTGTAGTATCACTGTTGTAAGGAATATATACTGCTATTTCAAGAATTAGCAGGGATCAGTTATTTTAAAAATGAAAGGAAAGAAAATACTCCTCCCAGTATTACAAGTTTCTTGTACTTTTTTGTTTAGAAGACTAAAATTCTGCAAAATACCACAGCATGGCCATTTAATAGCTGAGCAGATGACAAAATAGAAAACTAGCCAAAGCAGCCTCTTTGATGGAGTTATTTCTCACCATACAGGCATGTTCTTTCATCTAAATTTCAAAAAGGTAGTGCAACATTTTCTTCTTTAAAAAGACTGGGGTGGTGGGGAGAGGTGAATCTGTAGTTTATACAGCCCCCTCTTCTGTTGCATGTTCATCATGTCCAGCAAGGGAGGTGGCTTTTTGTTGACATTAGGCAACAAGTCCTGCTCTGGACAGCAATGAGTCTCTCCCTCTCAGAAACATCTGCTGCCTGGGGAAGGCATCCAGGGAGCGTGTTGCATGTGTGCTGCTTATATCCGGTGGGCTTAGTTAAAATAAATACTCTGATAGGATTTCTTGCTTTGATTTCCAAGTGTGCTGTTGCTTCATTCCACCACCTTGCTCAGTTCAGTTCAGTTTGCCTAGCTGTAAAATGTGTTCCATAATATTTACTCGATTTACTGTGATTAAATCTTCTGTTATTAGTTTAGGTCCCCTTTCTTCTAGCTATTGTGTACATTTATAAGAAATCAAAGTCTCTTCTTTAGTGAAGGTATTACCTTCACACATAATGTAGAAAGAGTAGCAAGAGATTCTAAGATGAATTAGGGGAAGCCAGGCAGCTGGAAACACAGCTAAATAACATGGACATTCTTAGCAAAGAGAGCTGAAGATGCTGGGTGTTGAAACAACATCTGGTAATTCATGAACACTTATGTTATCCGCTGTTTCTTCTGAAGGGGCTAACTTGAATTTTTTAACAATTTATTAAAGGATTTTCTGGAATCCTTAAAAACTTATAAAAATAATTATATAAACCACATATGTCTTTTGTGTGAACACTACAAAGTGAGTCATGTAAAAACAATATCTGGTAGGAGTGGACTTTTCAAAACATGAATTGCATCAAATTGAAAAGTTATGAACTTTATTTCTGTAAAATTAAAAAAACCAGACAATTTATCATGAATTTTAAGGTAAACTAACTTTTGCCCTTTCCTTCTTGTATGTTCCACATAATTTCTGTAATTGGTTTTAGCAGCTATGTACATTTATTTAAATGATGTATCTGGAATCAAACAGTCCTTCTAATCTGGCTTTTAAGTTAAAAATACACACATTCATGACTCATACTTAAGACAGCCCATAACAAAGCTCAGTTTTTTTGTTCTTAGGAGACAGCATTGTAACAGTGTTACACTGGGTTACATGGGTTACTTGAAACCAGCTACTGAAAGGTGTGGTGTACAGGGCACTCTCCTGGATTTTTTAAAACTATTTTAGCATCCTGACACAATGTCTCACTGGTATAAACTACTGCCAATCGTAGATAAAAATTTAGTGTGTCCCCAACCTGTTTTCTGAAATTATGGCACAGCATTTTGGAACTATGCCAGTTTAAGATACAAGCAAAAGAGCTGCTAGCTCAGGCTTGCTACTGTAAAACATTAAAATGGTGATTAATGGGAAACTGATGGAATGCAGTCCTGCTCAGAAAATTCAAAGACCTAACAGGGAAAGGAGACAGAAATATGTATCATGGCTGTGGGGCCTGATTTGTTTTCTTGAAACTTGATTCTCTGTCTGAAATCTGCTAGAAGTTAAAAAAGATCAATAGCATTTGATTGTGCCCCCTAGGCAGGAAAGGATTGCTCTAGGCAATGATAACAAGGGGTAATTTGAATTTGGTGCAATTTTTCGTCTCCTCTCTTTTCTCATCTGCCAAATTCACTTTACTTTGGCACTGTTTTTTCTGTGACCTTTTCATCTAACTTGCTTCTGGGGTTTGTTAGTTATTTTCCTTCGTTACCTTCATCATCTAACCCAAGTGCTTGTCACTGCTTACACATCCTTCTCTAAAGGTAGGAATCAGAATCCAAATCCAGGAGAAAGTACTTGGCTGGCATTAACAGCTGGACATCAGCTAGTGAGTGAAAAGTTAGTAGTCTGAAGCGTTGGTCAGCACCAGCTTTTTCCCAGTTTTTGAACAGTTACACAGCAGCTTGGAGACCCCTCATATCACATGGAGACACGAGAGGAAAAAAAGGAAAAGGCGCCTGTTCAGAGTTTCACTTTATTGTCTGAAAAACTGTGCTTACTGTGATTCTATCCTTTCTTCCAAATGCTTCTGCTCCTGCCTCTTAACTTCCTCAGCAGTACCATGTCCAGAAGCTGCTGCTGAAGTGAGTTATTTGTGTTTTGAAATTCCATTGAATACATAAAGTGTGAGGATTGCTTATCTGTTATTACTTATCTATTATTGTCCACTCTGGGCATTCATTTTAATTGCTCAATAAATTTATTTATCATAAATTCTCTTTCCCCAGTCCTTTGGAAATGTGGATGGATCTGAATGACATACAACCAAAATCTGACTTGGTTTATACTGATAAAGATTGAAGATAGATTGGTATGTTCCTTTAACTCTATATTTACAACAGCTTAAGTCAAGGGAAGAGAGCAGTTATGTATGTTATTTATGCAGAAGATCCTTCAAACAAAGTCTTCACCAGCATTGCTAGAAATACCCACAACTTCATTCTGATCACATTTAGGTAACTCAATGTTTCTGTATCTCGTACTTTTTGTTTTGTGGTTGCATTATAGTTGTGCAACAAAATTGAAAAGAAATAAGTAACATGTTTGGGGGGAATTTCACATCATTAAGTTGAAGTATATAATTTCCTTTGAAAAATTAACATGGCAAGAGATTTAAAATATGTGTTAATTTTAATAGATACAAATTACTGTAATCACATCAAGATATAAATTACTATAATCATGTCCGCTTAAATCTTTCCGTGATTATAATGCCACGGTTTTAGTGTCATGTTTCTAACAAGATATTAATTTCTTGTTGCAAGTAGTTTTTGAATGGGTATAACCATGTGTCTTAAAGCCCATTGCTCTTGGGGAAGAAAACTATGATTTTGATTGGCAAAAAAAACCAAGGCACAAAGGCAAGAGAAGTTATTGTAGGTGAATGTGCAAGTGGAATAACTGAGTCCATAGTGACCTCACTACTGGAGTGCCAGGCCATCACTATTGTTTAAAAACAGTTGTGGTGATTGCACAGGGAAACTGGAATCCAAGGAAGCATCCAATGCCAACACTGACTTCCTCCAACTTAAAAGAAAAAAGGTGTGGGGAAGGGAAAAACTCTCAGCAGAGGAGACCTGATGTGTATAACACACCGAGAGCTCTGTGATTACAAGGGTTTTTTTTTTCTCCACTGCTATATGAGCATCCTGGAATTTACTGGGGCACTGCACACACACTTCACAGAGATCCTCTGTGGAGAAACTTGTGCCCCCACCACCATGGATGTTTAGTGTGACTTGGGAAAATTGTTATGACAGTGGAAAGGGACTGCTGTTTTCTACAAATTTAAGGGTAAAGTGTTATGCTATTTAGCTTCTGTTCTCATAAAAATTAATGTGGACTTTTGTAAGTGAAAACAAGGGAGAGGAGACTGTTTTGTAACACTTTTTCCAGTGTGGGAAAGGGATAGGAAAGGGAAAAGGAATTGTTTTGCACTTGAATTTTCTGTGGAATAATCAAAGGAGGTTGTTCAAAATTTACAGGTACTTGCTCCGTCGGACTTTGCCCCTCTCTCTCTCTTTTAGGTCAATTAAAAGAAAAAAAAAAAGAAAGAAAAGAAAAAAAAGGTGAAATAAAAGGAAGTGACTTCTGAACTTCTGCTCTCTTTTAGCTAACTCCTTGTTTGATAGTAGTTTTGGCCACCTAAAATTTAAATAACTTTTGAGAAATATATTGTCCAATGAAATCTTTTCCTTCTTTCATCTTAATGACTGAGCCTGTTCATTGAGAAGAAATATGTAAATAATGTTATTACCAGAGAGGAGAGCTAATAGCCTTTAATGGCTTAGGTTCTGTTAACAATCATGCCCATGAGGAACTCCTTACACAAGTAGTCCTGGTAAACTCACCAGGAGTCCTCATGTGGTAAAATTACTCATACAAATAAGTGTTTGAGAGCAAAATGTCAGTATTCCTCTCCCACATTCCTCCTGTTCCCCCATGAAAAAAAGCCAGCACATGAACATGAGAAGGCATTTTTAGTCTCATATGTCCCAAATAAGGATTTAATCTAGACTAAACAACTGTTTTGAGTATTTGCTGAAACTATTATTGAAAATGTTTTGAATTTTTCTATTCACTTCCTAGCTTTTAGTTCTTGATTTAAATCATCTGTAGTGTTCCTGCTTAGTGTGTTCACTTGCTATTTAATGTTAGTATATCTTTTTATTGCAATTTAATAACCTCTACAGTTTAGCTGCATTTTACTGAAAATGCATTCATTACTCTAAAAAGCTTTTAAAATGAGTGGTTCATCAAAAGAAGCTTAAATATCTCAATCTTATGTCCTGCTAATAAGGCACCACATATTTGTTTAATTGTAAGTGCATATTCGTGGCATTTACAATCAGCTGCAGTTTAGTTTCCTAGGGCATGCTGTCTTTGAGGAGCTGTCATTTTTGTCTGGCATGAGGTTACTTGAAAAGTCACAATTTCCCCTGCAGGTACTGAAGTTATCTGATTACATTTATTTATTTATTACAATTAGTGCATTCTTGGTAAGCCGTTTCATGGATAAATGTTTAAATTAATCGATAAAGCAACTATTTTTCTGAACCGAGTAATAAAACTGATCACAATCGACCTGTGAGTTTTTGGAAGCAGGTATGCAGAGTTTTCCATGGTGATCTTGCGGAGTTTGGCTGTTTGGGTTTGTTTGGAGGCTTTATCTGTTTGGTGTTTTTTTGGTCTGCTGTATTATCCTTGATCCTAGTGGTAAAATAATAACTAACCGCTTTTAATTTAGGCTGATTGTGAGCCAGCCCTGTATCCACTGAGGAAGTTAACTGAGGTACCCTGTAATTAGGTGTCTGCAGCACCTTCCTCGTACATAAATAGGCAAGTGGATTCCTGGTTGTTTTTCTGTGGTCAACAATGCAACTGAGGAACACATCTGAGTGACAGGTACTCACATTCATCTGGAATTTTTAATCACAGCTTAACACTTGTCAGCTTCGAAGTCTACACTGTTGGGAAATTAGTGTCACATCATGTGATGCAGTGGTTGTAAGGCTGCAAAGAAAACAGATTGTTTGATTGTGTTTTTTTTTTTTCTTCTGTGTCTGAGGTTAAATGTCTGGACAGCTGCGAGTCAGGCCTTCAAGACACGCTGCTTTATCTGATTGGTCTCAGTCTTGATCTGGCACATGAAAGGAAATGTGAGGAAGTTTCCAGCAGAGATCATTTTGCAAGTCCAAAGATGAGGGTAAGGTCAAGTTCACTTGTATTTTCACAGTATTTCGTTACAAACATCAACCAAAGTGCTACACAGACTACACAAGTTTAGTTCAGCAGTGATTTTCACCTTTAGGAGATTTCCACTGCTGGAGAATTTTTTATATTGTGTTTACCAGCATCAAAAAGACCCACCACAGTCAAGCAAGAGCAGTTACATTTTTTTAAAGGTGACTGTTCCTTCTAGGGCCCAAACATATGGTGACTTTATCCAAGTTCTGATGTTTAACTTGCACAGGTGTTGCCAACCTCTCATGGGGCTGCAGGGTAGTGTTAGCATCTAGTTAAGGAGTAATTCATGTTACATTAATTTAGCCTGTAATGTTACTGTAACTGCTTTTCTCCTGTAGGAAACTACCACTTCTTCCATGCATTCAGAACTGTGGGGGATACTGCGGGACTCTCTGAGGTGGGAAAATACAGCTGCGCTTTTTTTAATTTATTTTTTTAAACAGTGTCTTTTATGGTTATTGTGAGCAGTGTGTGAAACTTAAGACTTGTAGCCTGCAGGGTGGACAGATCTGTCTCTGCCCCAAGAGGCTCACCAAAAACATTTCCTGAGTTATGGATGAGAATTGCCTTACAAAGCCAATCCTACAGACTGCCTTCCCTCTGGAGACTGTTCCAGTCTCAGTGCTGCCTGCTCAGTTTGTAAAGTTTTCTCCTAGTCCCACCAAGGTCTTGGTGAGATTTCCTAACTACTTTTCAATTTCTTAAATATGTATATAGTTATGCTGCAGTGCTTTATGGGTTTATGTAATCAGTTTTTCTTATGGCAGAATTGTTGGTTAGCTGTACATTTCAGTGAAACCACAATTTAAAATTTTGTTAGCTGCTGTAACGTGCCGTAAATTCTGTGGTTAAAGGAAGAGGCATATTGAGGGAGCCTGTGTACGCTTCAGTTCAATCACCCAAAATGCTATTTTGTGTAGTCTGTGCCTGAGGAACAGGTCTTCACAGTTGTTACTGCTGTGTAAATATGATGGTTCTCAGCATCTACCACAGAGAAGCAGGAGCTGTGGGGCTTCTTCTCTCCTTTTTTTGAGGCCTGCAGATGTCTTAATCTGAGATCTTAAAGTTGTCATCCCCCAAGCTAAAAATCTATACATTTAAATAAATTGGCCTTCTTTATGTTTTTTATATATGCCATGAAAATATAGGATTATAAATTGCCTGTAGAATATCTTAATAGCTGTCAAGCAAATTATTCTATCACTCTAAAAATGTAAATAAATGCAGCCAGTGCATTGGGTAAAGGAACATCTTTCTGAATCCTTTTGGCATCTCTTTTCAGAGGCAATTACAGTGGTGCAAATTAAAATGTAATATTGAAGTAAAGGTGAAGTGGATGATGTGTTGCTAGACAAAAGTTGAAAAGATAGAGCATTGATCTGTTCCAAATTAGTTATGGGTTTATTTTATTGTAAATTCTCCAAGGTTTTAGTCTGTTTTGGATTTGAGGATGGATGGGTGGTGGTGGTTCTTTTGTCTTCAGAAAAGCATCTTTTATAATCAAAAAGGCACCGTCCTGGGATGCTCTGGTCACTTGGGTGGTTATTAGGGAGAGCTGTGTGCAAGCTGGCACCAAACTAAACCCTCAGTCCAAATCCCCACTGTGCTCTGAGAGGAGGATAATACAAAAAGGAGCATGCCCTGTCCTCGTGTCTCCTTTGCTGGCCTTAATAAGAGCTGGAATGATTTCATGGGGAGTAATGATAGGTGCATGTTCAGCTGTCCTACAGCAATCGATACACAAGTGCCCTCCCATTAGGAGCAGGGTATGTTCAAAAGGTTCATCGTTAGGGCAGTTTTCATCACTTCCTTTAGAAGTTCCTTCATTTACAAATTCTCCCTATCTCAAAGCATTTCTCTGTTTTTCTGTGCTGTTTTCATAATTTGCTCATAATACCAGTAAACCATGTTTCACTTCATGAAATGCTTTCTTCCAGGGAGAGCTGAACTCCATACAAATTTACCCTGATCAATCTGTGTCCAATCTGTTACTGGCTTGATCAGATAGAAATGGATGATATCAGTAAAGCTGGCACATTGCTCCTAACCTTTCCTGATGGCATATTCAATACTGCAAAATACCAAAGGTCTAAATTTAAAGGAGGATCTATAAAATCAGTCCTCTTTCCTGGAGATATTTAATACATCTCTCATCTCTCTAAAAGTCTTAGTTTGAAATTAGGTTTTGCTGCTGTTTGGTCTTTATTTCCATTTAATGCCTAGGGCATGCCACATTCCCTCAAAGTACACCCTAGCTTTCAACTTTTCCTCATTATTTTGCAGGGTTTCATAAAGAAAAGTAATGAGCATTTGCCTTTCAATGGACCTGTCCTTCCTTTTCAGGGCAGTGTCTTTTATTATTGTCTTTCAAAGAGCAAATCAATCCCACTAAACTGCCACACTTTTTATCCTAATGATTTTTTTCAATTGCTTTGTTTCTTGCTTCACATCTGCATTAGTATAACTTTGGTCTTTTTCCCTCTAAAAAAAAAAATAAATTAATACTCACATCTTTTTACTTTCCAGTTTTATTAAGGTGTTATTGACTCTCACCTTTGTGGATGTTTGCCCTCGAAGTTTAAATGTTTGTAATAAACACACACTTTTTGCTGCTATTATTAGCAGGTATGGCCACAAATTAGCTATTTCAGTTCAAATTCAGCTCTTAGTTCTCCCAGGGTACCATCAAGAATCCTTCTCTCCTGGCCAGCCTTACACCAGAGGAGTAGGGAGACCAATTTCAAAATTTTAAGAACTACATCAGAATAATTTTGGTTGTAGTCAGGAATAAGACACAACCAAAAGGAGGTTGTTTTGGAGAGAAGTAATAACCAGTCTGCAATATTAGTTGAGAAAACTTCAGTGGTGTCATGAGTCAATTGTAAGGAGTTTAAAAAAGTTCTGACAAGGTCCTCTATGTTAGCAAAATTTATATTTTAGGAATTCTGCGTATTCTGTTGTCAATTTGTAATTGACATTCCACATACACAGACATTTTTACCGGGTGAACAACTCAGGTTGCCTTGGTCGACTGGCAAAGCCCATTTGTGCAGGATGTGCAGCAGCTTTACCTCACTGTAACTCAGCCTTTTCATTCCTTCCTCTCAAACTCACATTGATTCCTCATGGGCTGATATTTGTGCTACAGATGTGTATCTGTTTCTAAGGTTTGAGAAGACTGGTGTTAGCACCTTCTCACTGGAACAGACGAGATGTTTGTCTGAGTTGGGAAGGTGATCTGAAAGCTGCAGAATAAGATTTCAAAGTCTTGGTCCAAGGGAGAGGCTGGAGCAGTATCAAGTCATCTTAGAAGATTAGGATCTAGTTACAAAAAGACGGGTTACACTCAAAGGCATTGGAAAACTGCATATTAATAAGCTTTTCTAGGGTCAGTCTGTGGGGATGTGCTGTAATACACAGGCTGGTAACATAGGTTGTTTCAGAAACCCAAATGTTTTGTTCTTTGATTTTTTATTTTTTTTTTTTTCATTCTGCACAATGTATTAATTCCTTTGCTTAAGTTACTCTCTAATTTACACACAAATGTCCCAGGTCCCTTCAGTTCCTCTCTATCTTAGGAGCAGCAGGAGGAATTCAGCTTTTTCTCACTTACTTTTCAGCAAAACACATTAATAATTGTTTTGTAAAAAGCAAATAAACTCAGGCAAGGAATCCTGCATTTTGAAAGGCAACATTTAAAAAACCAAAGACTGATGGCCTCTTGTACCGATAATTTCTTGTTATAAAATGTAATTTTAATTATTCTCAGTGGATTCAGAACATCTTTTTTCTAGGTTTAAGCCAAATTTTTCCCCCCTCTATCTTACAAAGGAAAATACCATCAAATAATAAATATTCGATTCATAATTTTTTGCTCACTGTGAGTTGCCTCTTAAATATACACATATTGTAAGTTAACAATAAGGAATCCTAATACAATCTATATTGAATAGTCATGTAGATAATTCAGGTATTTTAGCATACAGAATCTAGTAACTCTTTTTACAATTAGACCAAAATGACAGAAAAAGCTGTTAGGATGCAACTTTCCTAGTAAATTAATCCTTCAGTATTTCCATATATGCTACAAGTAATGCTGTTAGGAAGGGTAAAATGCAGTGATCCTATACTGGTTATAGGATAGCTGATATCTGGGCTCTGAGGAACACTACACATACATATCCACCCTCCTGTTTTTACAAATTGTGTTTCTCAACATTGTTGATTTTCCATTTTAATAAGATCTAAATGTATTTTTAAACAGCAATTGCAATTGAGGTGCTCCTTTAAAAGGTTTTCTTTTCTCTGAAAGGGCTTTCTGGCCTCTGGTTTCTCCAAGTCCTGGAAGCTTAAAGCTAAATACTCCCATTAGGCTGGTTCAGGTGGATAGGGACTTTCAGGAGGACCATTTATATGTGTTTGATGTTCATCAGTAAGGAATGGACACAAAGGGTAGAGAGGTGTTACAGACACACTACTTAGCTTATGCCTCTAAGCCAGTCACAAACAACAGGTACCTCCTTAGCAGGACTGACTTTTGTGTGGGGTGAGGAGGAATCTTGGGGCCAGTCTTTTTGGTGACAACACAAATGAATGTAGGGAAAATTAATTTACTGTATTGTCTTCTAGGTCATTATTTCACTTCTGGAGGAAGATGGAGGGAATCCATGCGTGAAAAACCTACCAAGGGATATTCGACAAAAAAGACAACTGATTTGAAGTCCCTGAGCCAGAAATCTCTGGGAACTGGGAGAAGACACCTGGGGAAGTGTTGATTACTCTTCTGCTACAGTTTTCTGCATTTATCTTTCATCACACAAGGTAATTTGGCTTAACCTAGTACAGCTGTTCTTACGTCTTGCACTTGGACATATATGGATTTATTTATACACAGTGAATATTTACATGTCTGTTTTAACTACTATGTGGTACAGTTTCCCTAATTCCCCTTTAGAGACAATGGGGAGCAAAATATTCTCACAGAAAGTGTTTCAGAGCAAAAAAGAAAAAAAAAAATCTAGCTTGGGTTCTCTTTCAGCAGGTAATCCTTGATCCACTGATAGCAGAGGGAGGTAAAACAGCTGAACTGGCTGATATAAACTGTGCAGTGTTGAGTGGTTTCCCCCATCATCACTGAATGTACCCCTTTAGCACAGAATGTGCTCAGTCTGTGGCAAGTCCTGTGTAACAAAAATTTGCCTTGTGCTGTTTCAAAATACCACATCAGATTTAACAGCAAATAGCAATCATAATGCAATTATTACAGCTACAAGGAGAGCTAAATACAATGGGACCTTTTGTTGGGAGTGTGCGGCTTTTTATCACTCTTAAACTGCAATGTAAAATTCACTGTATGTCTCAAGCCCCCAGGGGGCATCTCCTGACCCTTCTGACTGCTGCTCAGCAGGGCGGATGGGGCAGCTCGGGGTCTCTATGAATTGCTGTCATCCCGGGGTTGTGTTCGCTGCCAGCACACAGAGCCCGACAGAGGAACGTGCCAAGATTCACCCGTGCTGGGTGGGACAAAGGGGAGGCTGTGGAAGGTGGGATGAGGTACCACGGTTTGGAGTTCCTGGTGTAAATGTTTGTGAGTGAACATGCACCTTGAGCTGTGCTGGAGCTGCCATGGGTCCTGGTCCCATGGGCCTCCAGCTCTGCCTGCGTTTTCTCACTTTACCTGAGAGAAGCAGCAGAATAATAAAAGACTATTTCTGACACATTTCACCATTTTTTCCCCTCCCTCTCTTTGTCTGGGATTATGCTGAATATAGCTAAAACCCTAGTGCCCTCTTCTGATCTTGAAATATGTGTCATTTCTCAGCACACCTGTCCCTGCAGCTCCTGCTCAGCAGCCGATTGTTTGAAGTTAGGCGAGCATTTGGGGACAGATATTTTAATTTGTAATCAGCTTTAAAGCTTTCAACATTTACTCTGATCAGAAACAGGAGCTTAGTCAGAAATTAGCCTTTCCTATTTAAAAAACCATTTTTTTTCTCCCCTGGCAGGAGCTGTAGGCTTGATCTGAAGTCCACAGAAGCAAAAGGATAAACCCTTATCAGCTCTGGCCCAGCCCTTCACACAGCACGTTCCCTGGCCAGCAGAGTCACCTAGGCTGAAAGAGGCATACTATTACAAGATCTTCAAGGGACAAAGACTAATTAAGGATAATCTTGTAGAAAATGTTACTTTTTTTGGACATGTTGAATATGGGAAATACCGGTAAGTGGTAATTGTACAATTCCTTACTTTTGGGAGGCTTTCCAGTGCTAGTAAACCAAATTTAGTTTATGTGTCCATATATCTAGACAGACATATGTAATTTCATATTAGATATATCTCTTACACTCAGATAGCTGCAGACTGTATGAATTAGTTCATTCATCATTTCCAGGCTGCCACCTCTGGGATGGAAGGCAGCAGCTGGCAGGGAGCAGACAGCAGTGCTGCACAGCAATGTCAGAGTCAGAAACTCTGCATCCAGTTTGCATCGTAGGGTGGTTCCATGCCAGGGGAAACTAGAAACCTCTTCCTTATAAAAATGCATATTCGTTTTCTCAGATCATCTTAAAATCATATTTTTTACTGATCAACATTGAAAAAAAATTTTAATAGAATGTTTGCCCTTAAAGAACATGATATATCCAAAATATGCTAAATGTTGGTAAATCTTATAACACTAGATTTACTGCAAAATAAGGTTATGAATTAATTTTCACAGTCCTGGCTTTTCTAGACTATGGCTGTTTGCTTACATTTTGAGCAGCTAATATTCTGCAAACTGAGAGTTGTGCTACTGCAAATAAACATTCTCTACTGACCAAACTATTTGTTGATAATTTTAGATGGAAATTGTTGAGAGACTGATGGGCAGATTAACACTAAAGGCCTCTCTAGCAAGAGGTTTAACAACACATTAAGCAACAAAAGGGATATTTATAGCACATTCCTGGAATATGCTTTTTCCAGCTCTCTATTGCCACCTTGAGTCTCTGACTGCCTTCAACAGAAGAACAAAAAAAACTGGGGCGTAGCACAGAGAGACAAAGGGAAAATGGATTTCCAGTCCTGATGACCAGAGCCCTCTCCAGTCATCAGCTGTAAGTCAGCAAGCATAACAGAAATAACATAATTGACTTTAACTGAGGTTATACACGTTGTGCCACAGTAGAGCAAGAGCTGAAGCGAAATGCCAGAGCAGTGTGATGTTGGTGCAAATTTGTTGTAAGGGATTGCAGAATGAGGTTCTTGGAAAGCAGCAGAGCTTAGGGGCCGATGGGGAATTCTTGGATACGTGCATCACACACACAACACCTCTGGCAGAGGCTGTCAGAGGAGCTAGTCAGAGTTGACAGTGTATTTGCAGGGGAATAGAAGAATTGTGAAAGGACTATCCTTCCTCTATGCAGATGTTTTGATACCGTTCTCCCTGTCCTATAATTGCTCTTTGTCCTATAACTGCCCTTCACAAATTTTTCACTTTCCTCTGAAAACCAGTAAGACAGAAACTGCAATACCTGATCTGTCCAATCTCATATTAATTACAGACTAAAGAAAAACAATGGATTTCCAAGTCCCTTGGGATAGGTGGCATAAAAAGTAGAAGCCTGAGGTCTTTCCTGTGTGGATATTTCTCTGACACCTTCTGCTTTCTACCTTGTAATGTTCAGACTTTTTAAAGGTTTATAACTTTGAGGAGTCTTTTTTAATTATTATTATTATTATTATTCCCTCTTCTCTCCTATTGCCTTATTTCACACTTGGTGACAATGTTTCAGACAGTATTCAGAACTCAGTATTTTATGAGTATTTTATGAGTAATGAGTGTCCCAGGCAATAGGAATACAATTGTGAGGTCATTGTTACTAATTGAATACTTGATGGGAGATGTCTTTCCCCCCACTGAGTGCTTGACATGTACTAAAAATAAATTGCTAAAACTTGATTCTAATGAAATCTACTGTCCATAGTCCATTTTAGACTCTTTAGTGTATTTGGGCATAATATTAGCTATCCCAAGTACTTTCCTCTTCCAGAGGATAATGTTTTAAGGTGCCATTTACACTCTTCTCTAATAAATCTCACAGTCACAGACACTAAGAAAGTTTAAACTGTGCTAGCACAGGGTTAAATTAAACCCTGATGAGTTGGATTTTTCACCCTGCTTTTTGCTGCTGCTTTACTGCAGCACATATTGGTCTTTTCTCTTGGCTTGTTGACCTGTGAGATTTTAGCATGTGCCAAGCTGAGAGCCAGCTCCTAGACCCTCCTGCCTGGTGCAGGGGATATGCTGGAATGAGCTAAAGTGCTCATTCCTTAATCCCCCAGTGCAAGTAAAACTATGAAGGTGTCAGGCCTCTAGACTGTTACTCCATAGAATAGCTGGCACAAAGGAAAATTTCATGTTTTTTTCCTGCTGCAGCTGAAAAAATAGGTATCTCCATAGTCCTCTGGTTTTGTACTCATTTCAACATTCACATTGCCTTCCTGCGACTTGGATGATTCTTCAGATACTGGTTATGTATCAACCTTAGCATTTCTTTGAAAGAATGGCTGAATTTATTGGGTTCTGCCTTCTGCACTCTGCTGTCAATGGCCTTCCAGAGAGGTACTTTGGCACACCCATCCTGGGCTCTCAGAATTCATACAGCTGATTATTTTTAATAACATTCTTGGAATAAATTCTGGATGGTGTGTTTTTATTTATATTGATGTCATTGCACTGCTGCAGCTCTGCCTTCAATACTCCTTTTTATGTATTTCCTGCAAGTGCCACATTAAATGATCATGGGATTCTTGGAAAAGCAACAGGAAATTATATAATGGTGCCCGCAAGTCTGTGTATTGACTTTTCCACAGACTTGCTAGTCTCTGAGCCTAAAAATTGTTGGTAAAACAAAGATATTTGATCTTATTTTCTGTTCTTGATTCTTGTTAGTGACCAAGACACCCTGGTCTTTTGCTGTTTTGCTGTGTAAAAAAAAAAAAAAAGGAAAGAAAATAAGAAAGTAAACTAATTATAGAGATTCTTGGGGTTTTGATTATAAGGATAGTTGTTTAATTTAGGTGCTTTACATTCCTAAGCAATTACTAACAGGATTCCATATGGACACACTGTGTTATCTTCAAGTAAGCTACAACTTGCATTGAGATGAGCAGAAATGTCTGTACAGAGTCATAACTCCAGTACAAAACTTGTAGGACATGGAATAAGTAATTGTCTTTCAAATTTAAGTCAGTACATTTAAACCATAAGGCATAAGCTATGAAAACAGAGGAAAGCTACAGGGAAAACTGTTGTCTGTGGCATTGTTCCTCAGTAACTTCACAGAGATCATGAGCTGTGGAAGGCAAGGCAAAGATTTTTGTGGAGAATTATGGAAAATCCCCTGATGACGATGTCAGAGGAATAGCTGCAAGGCCTGTGCTTTTGGCTCTAAGGGGATCTCAAAGTGCTTCTTGGAATATTTTGGATATTTATCGCTGAGAATTCAAAATCTTTATCTCTTTGATGGCCCAAAAATAGCTTTTCTTTTGAAGATATGATGACTCTTTCTGGTTTATTGTGGTGATTTAACCAAACAACTTTCTCCTCTCATGGGTCTAGTTTCCATCTGAGGGATCCAGGGATACCCCATAGATGCTAGAGATAAACTACCTTTTACACTGTGCGGAGCCTTCCAGCCTCATCTGGATAATTCCTTCAGTGAATTCCCTTCTTTTCTAGGATAGCTGATCCATTCCTCAGGCCAGGCCAGGTTTTCACCACATTCCTTTAAAAGTCTCATCACAGGATAAGTCCCAATATGTCCTAGTCTAGCACAGTGTCAGGGTGGTGGCACTGTCTGGCAAAGGTCTGTCTCCTCACTTGTGCCATGCTGGGACACTGGCTTGCCAGGAGCCCTTGGTGATGTTCCTGCCTAGTGCAGTCCCATATATGCTACTGCAGAAGGTACAAATGTAGTCTTAAACTGACAATCAGAAGTCCAAGGAAAGGAAAAGAGCAGTCTGCCTGCTCTGAGACCTGCAATCACAGAATCACAGAGTCAACCAGGTTGGAAAAGACTTCTGAGATCATCAAGTCCAACCTTGTCAACTAGACCATGGCACTAAGTGCCATATCCAGTTTTTCCTTCAACACCTCCAGGGATGGTGACTCCACTGCCTCCCTGGGCAGTCCATTCCAATGTCCAATCATTCTTCCTGTGAACAACTTCTTGATGTCCATCCTAAACCTTCCTTTGTGCAGCTTAAGACTGTATCTTCTTGCCCTATTGCTAGTTGCCTGAGAGAAGGGACTGACTCCCACCTGGCTTTCAGGGAGTTGTAGAGAGTGATGAAGTCTTCCCTGAGCCTCCTCCTCTCCAGGCTAAACAACCCCAGCTCCCTCAGCTTCTATTCTTAGGACTTGTGCTCCAGTACCTTCATCAGCCTTGTTGCCCTTCTCTGGACACACTCAAGCACCTCAATATCCTTCCTGAACTGAGGGGCCCAGGACTGGACACAGCACTCCAGATGTGGCCTCACCAATGCAGAGTACAGGGACAGAATCACTTCCCTGCTCCTGCTGCCACACCATTCCTGATAGAGGCCACCTGGGCACACTGCTGGCTCATGTTCAGCCTCCTGTCAATCAGCACCCCCAGGTCCCTTTCTGCCTGGCTGCTCTCCAGGCACTCTGTGCCCAGCCTGTAGCGCTGCAGGGGGTTCTTGTGGCCAAAGTGCAGGACCCGGCACTTGGCCTTGTTGAACTTCATCCCATTCGAATCAGACCATCTATCCAGCCTATCCTGGTCCCTCTGCAGAGCCCTCCTGCCTTCCAGCAGATGAGCACTCCCCCTCAACTTGGTGTCACCTGTAAATTTGCTAATGGTAGACTCCATCCCCTCATCCAGATCATCGATAAAGATACTAAACAGGACTGGGCCCAACACTGATCCCTGGGGAAGGCCACTAGTGAATGGAGCCTTTCACTGTGTTAAAATAACTCTGGTACCAAGAACAGTCTAATCGTACCAGGGTGAGGTCAAAAAGTGCTGTTTTACCCTGAAGCAGAATACTTGACTCAAGCAGTAGATGAAATTAATCTCTCCTGATCTCTCCATTGCAACTGCTGGATGGTTTCCAAGGCTCAAGCAGGCCTGTGTAGCATTAGCTTGAGTACTTCAGGATTCCTGTGGTCTGAAAAAAGACATATCCTATAAAATGCTGCTTCAGTTCTTCATTCACAGTTCTGGCAGCTCTGCAGCAAGCAGAGGACAGGACACAGTGGCAGATCTTGGTGGTTGCACTTACTAAGCCTTTCCATAGGGCTCAAACCAACTGCAGCTGCCCTGGTCGTAGTTCATCAGTCCCAGATTTTACCCGCTAGAACAGAGATGCTGACAGTTGTCCTAAATCATTAAGAACTTACATGATAATTAAAGAAAAAAATAATTCCCAAAGACACTTGGGGTGTGACTACTGAGAACTTTTTAACTTCACAGGCATGAGATTCTCACACCCCCTGTCCTGAGTTTTCTACTTCACAATTAATTGAAATCAGATATGGATTTGTATTTTCTGAATGAGAACAGCCCCTCTTCAGCATTTATTTTGTTAAGATAGACAACATGCAACACAAATTCTCAAAAAAAAAAAAAAAAGGCTCAATGTAGTAATATGGTGAACAGAAAGTTTACTGAAAAATCATTAATTTTTCTTCCCCTCCAGCATAGAACCGCTGTATTACTCTGCTACAAGAACTATTTGCTTTCTACTGCTTGGATGTTTAGACTGTTTGGAGATTCTACAAGTGAAAACAAAAAGTACTAGAAACCTCTAGAGTATTTCCTGAAAAAATTCCTCTTCAGTTTTTCACTTAAATCTTTTCCCAAAGTAGATTTTTGAAGCTATGTTATACTACTATCAAAAAGGTCTGATTCAACTGATAAGCTAAATGAGACCAATGTCTTTTGTCATGATTTAGAATGAAGAAAAATAAGGCTGCTTTCCATTGTAAATACTTACATATTGGGTGTGCAAAAATTTGCCTTGAGATAAGTGTTTACAGTGCAAACATTGACTGTTTTTTAAGTAGCCATAATATTCTGAATGTTGTTGCTAAAGCTCAGTTACTCTTTCTTCTTTGTTTTCTGACAGACTGTATGATGAAACATCAGGTAATACACTTTCAGAGCACGAACCATCATCCCATTTTATTGCTTTAATCAGTGTGAAAGGAATGATTTTATTCACTATCCAATTACATTCCTGAGTATGCTCATTTTAATAGGCTCAGTATTTCCCTTATTTATCTGCTAATCATTAGAAACACATTTGGCCTCGGCTCAGAGACTGCTGTGTCCTAGGTTTCAAGCTGGGACTAACACAGTTCTAAGAAATCAAAACAAGTCTGTGTAATGGAATTAGAGTATTTTGCACACACTCAGGTGACAACAAGTAGGGTTGATGGTTTGTGCGCTGAGGGTTGTGTTAGCTCATCTCCGCAGGCCCCCACAGAGGTCGGGATTTTCACTGGTTGATACAACTTCCTTAGCAGGGTTTAATTACCAGGAAAAAAAAAGTGCCTACAGTGACAGAAAAGTCAGTTTATCATGTAATTAAATTGGCCTTGCTGGAGTTTAAAGAGGTGTTTGTGAACTGGGTGAATATTTGTGTGTACTTTGATTGTAGGGATGATACTGTAAATGGATCCGTGTATCTTCTCTGGAATGAAATGCATTTTGCAGAAAAATTTACCACCTGGTAGGAGTCAGGCAAGGGTGAGATTAACTTGCAGCATTATCACAAACTTGTTCAGCACTAATCTGCAAATTGAATTTATAAACCAGGGATTAGTTTTGCTAGGATGCTTTCCCCACACCAAACTCAATGCCTTAGAAACATTGCTCATCTTGCTTATCTAACAGCAAATACTCATTATTTATTTATGGAATTATGGTTATTATTGATTTCTACAACATTATTTTTAGAACTAAATTTTTATTAGAAATAAACCTGAATAGTGAAATTAAAGGGCTTTTTTTTTTTTTTTTAGATGTCTAAGTTCAGACATGTTTTATTTTGGACCTGCCATGAAGATAGTACCAAGAAAAAGGTTTCTAATAAGACTCAGAGTATATTGCTAAATAAGAACTTATCTCAAAATTATCCTGTTTTAAAAAATGATTAGGTGATTTCATGAAACCTTGAGTCTTTATTTCCCTGCAAATGGCACCTCTTGGACATGATATAAAGTTCTGTTTCCTGTTAGCTATAATTAGAGCAAGAAAACCAAGATTCCCAGACCTCCCCGGAAATGGGCTTATTCCCAAAAAGAAAAACTGACAACAGGAGTTATTAATGTCCCCAAAAGCAAACTCCTACTCTGCAAGATAAATAAAAATAGTTCAGTTTTCTGCAATACTGTGAGTAGAGTTAGATAACTTGTATAATATCTGTAGTCAAGAGGAAAAGATAAAGAAAACACTAAATGTCATCCTATAGACAATGTAATACTTTGTGATAGCTACAATATTTAGCAAAGTACATGTAGAAAAACCAGTTTTGATATCCCTCCAGAACACCTATGAGAAAAATTATACAATTTTAACAGAAGTCCTTTTAATTGAGGTAAAATGTCTTGTTTGATCCTCCCTTGGAGAACCACATTTTCATGTTTCAGGATGATACACTTGTTGCTTTTAGCTTTTTATGTTTCTAGTTCTGCAGTGAGAGTTGATTGACAAACAGCAAATGTCATATGCCTCCTCCTCACCCTGCAACCAGAAGGTTGGGGTTAAAAGTGAGAGGGAAAAATGGGAGAGGAATAAATGAGAGCGCAAGAAATTTGGCACATCAGAAATCTGTACATACAACGAAGTGCCGAGTGACGCATTAAGGCAAACCACCTTAATTATAAATTATATGTGGTAAATTACAAGATAAAAGTATTTTAGAAACTAAATCCATCCCATATTGGTGTGTTGCGTTATCCTGAAGTGACCCTGGGCAGCCAAATGTTCTTGCAGTCTGTCCTTGGCTCCTTTTGCATTATGCAGGTTCCTAAGCCAAATTTACAAAGTTAAACATCTGAGCTGTAAATAAAGATTCCCAAAGCCTACTGTGCTTTCCTTGTTCTAAGAGAACCTTCACAGTATGGCCTCAATTCAACTAAGTACTTAATATGTACTTAAATCCCACTTAAATCAATGGGATTTAAACATTTGCTTAAATGCTTTGCTAAATCATGGCCTATTAAACTGTCTATGTTGGAGATCAAACTGTAATTTATATTGCTGTGATTTCTTCTTCTGGTGCTATATATGACACACTAAACTACATTTCACTATAGCCTTGCTTGACCGAAGCTGGGACTGTTTAAAGTGTGCAAGACCTGTATTCCTCATGTGCAAGAAATAGGTTTTATTTATTTTGGTTATCAGCTACTGTAAACTTGTGTTCCTGATAAAGTGAAGTCAAATGAGCCCAGTTAGGAGACAGAATGTTTTTGATACACCATCATTTTGAAGATGAGTAATATGAAATTTTCCTTTTTCAGTAATGATTGCAACCCCTGGTAAATGTGGGAACATACAGTTTTTTACAGAATGTAGACACATGAAAATATTTGAGGAGGAAGAGAGAAGATTTTTATTCTTTGGCTGATTTGTTGGCAATCTCCTCTTGGCTATTTTTTTTTTTCACAAATGCAACTAGGATTGACAAGAAAAACAGCCTTTTGTAGCTGAGGAGGCAGCAAGAAAAGAAGTTGCCAAAAGAGCCGTCAAGACTCTCCAAGTAATTTGATGTGTAGGGAAAATATGTTGAAAATATTGCAGCTGTATATACTATAAATTTTTTAGAAGAGAGTCAGATTTCCCACTATGCCTGGGATGCCCAAAGAGATTACTCTGACCTTATCACTAGTTTTTCTGAAGAGAGTGAGGATAAACGGTGGGAAAGTGAGGACACTTCTTGACTTGTCTTGTAATGCAAGATCGCTGCTTGTAGTGGAAATCAGCCAAAAACACAGCTCATATGCCAAGAAAGCCCAAACGAAGAGATAAGTGGAAAATACCAGATGCTGAAATTTGTCTTGGATTTTCTCAAAGCTGCTAATACTGGTTTTCTGCTTAATTAGCCAAATAAGGAATGAACTGACTGTGCTTCTCTTTCATGTACAGATCCTTTTTGGAATGTATAAGAATGAGTTAGGCATCTCTAGGGCACTGCTGTCCATGTCAGAGGAGGAGATAGCTGTTGGTTTCTTAACATTAAGAGAAGGTAATTGCTGTAGAGCATATTCCATACCACTCACACGCAACACCACCAGCCTACCAGAATTGCTCCAAGATTGGGTTTCCTGAGACACCTCGCTGCCTGGTTGCTTTATGTTACTTTATGTTTCTATCCTAGGAGGGAATTACTCTCAATATGTGCACTTTCCCAACCAGACAATATTTATTTTCAGTCTAAGTGTTGTCTTTTGTTCACAGCTTAGTTTTTTTTCTAAGCAATGACGCTTTTCTCAAGAGATCTTGGTATTTTGTCTATAACCTCTGGGGTATGGATGGACAAATAAGTCTATCCCTCTTGGCCTCATGTAACTTTTCCATAAGGGATGTTTTTTCATGGGCGTCTCTAAGCATATTTCAGCATTTTTGTGCCTCCTGAAAGGTGAAAATGAGTCAAACATGCATTGAGGTTGTTTAAAAGTACAAAGCCATGAGACCATACAGACAGGCAATTGAATTTAAGTAAAGAGTAGATCTGAGATGGCCTTTTCTGACAGCAAATATAAGTGGTCTGAACACATACAATTTCATCGAAATTTTAATATTTAATTGATTTCCATAATTTTATTATATATATGTATAAATATTTATGTACCACTTATAGAAAAATTAAATACATGCAGCCTAGGTTGTGATTTTAAAACAAATGGATATAAAGGTAATGTTTATATTCAGAATAGAGTTTCATAATACTTTAATACCAGCATGTAAAATTTGTGTGTCATCATTTGGAAAAAAATCCTGCTTCAGAATGCAAAACATTCAAAAAATTAGAGTTCATTTCTGACTAAAAATGCTTGTAATGTATTAAAATATGTCTCTGTCTATCTATCTATCTATAGATGCATACTGTAGATAGATAGATAGATAGAATAAAAGTGTTTCTTAGCAGGATTTTTTAACCTCTACAGTGAACCATTACAGGGCTTCTGTGAAAGGGAAAAAATAGTAATTTATTGAGCAGGGGAAGTAACTCTTTTCTCATACTTCATCTGATGATACAAATTCTTCATCTTTCTTTGTTCATTGAGGAATCTTTTTTTTACAGCTTCCTTTGTTCCCAAGCCTCGATAAAAATTATCATTACTTTTGAAAATCTTAGAATGTTGCAGTGCACTTTGTTTCAACTCAAAGGCTGATTTGTGAATTCTACATGGTGTTACATGTTTTCGTGTTCTTTTTTTTTTTTAACATTTAGAATTTCCCCAAATATTTATAACTACCCGCTCTTTTCTCACAACTAAGAAGTATAGATATAAAAAACACAACCCCCCCTTCTTCTCACTCTTTATCACATATTGAATTAAATTAGAAGGGAAAATGGAAGAGAAATTAAATTGCAATTATGTTTCTTTCTTCAAGTGATCATAATTTGATTTAATTTCTAATAAAATATTAATAAAATATTAACTTTTCTTTGAGAGAAATTCCATTAATGGAACAGTTTCCCAGGGAAACAGAAGCAAAGTGATTAACTGTCATTTCTGCTTCAGTAATGAGATCTTTCCAAAATAAATAGTTTTTCTTGGCTTAGCATTTGTCTCTTATGTATATATGCACAGGTCTAGAACATCAACCTATACAGGGTATGTTCTGGACCTTGTTTTGGGGTCTCTTAACTCTCCTTCTTAATTCTCACAGTTGTTAGAGGTTGTAAAATAAAAGCAGTGTGCAAGAGAATCTCCTTCACATTCTATAATGAAAAATGGGGAAAAATCATACACAAGTCTAATTTCAGTGACACAGTGTCTGAAAGTATTTAAAAAAACCTCCAAACAAACAAAAAACCCCAAATGAAAAATATGTCCCTATGCAAGTTCTCATGAAAAGGTTCACAGTTTCTAAATTAGATAATTTTAATGTACTCCTATGGTTGTTTTTCAGTTAGAAAATTGAACTCCAGAAATGTCCCCCTGGCTAAATGAGGCTTTTGCAATGTTGAAATTAATCAATCAACTCTTCAATAAGAGCCAAGCCTCAAATCCACAAGCATGAAACAACAGCTAGTAATGGCTATATAAATTGATTTCAGAAGGTTAAATGTGCACATTCAGGGCTTAGAACAAAGTCCTCCATGGCCTTATCCAAATGGGATATCTGTGTGACTTACATTGCTTTGCATATACACTGTAATAATGAAAATTAAGGGACTGGGTTTAGATGAGGCCATGAAGTTTAATTCATAGTTGAAATTTAGACTAGGACTTTTTTTTCCTGATGAACAAGGTCCATGGAAATCTGACACTGAATCATTTTGTTCCCTCCTGCGGCAGAAAAAAGGATATAAGGAACCCAAAGGTACTAAATGTATGTGAGGGTAGATTTTTTATTTTTTTTTCTGGTTGATGGTTGGGCACATTTAAGTGATGAAATGTGATTTTTTTGTTTTTTGTTAGACCTGGATGAAAATCAAAGTTGGCAATAGCAACAGTAGTTGGCTTCCATGCTGAGGCTGTGGCTAAGGTTGGCATCAATACTTTGACTAAACTTTGGAAGAATCAGGTTGAAAAATGGGTGCATGGTAAGAAGGGGATGTAAATCTCTAAGTAAACACATCCAAAGCCTGACTGGGTAGAAACAGGTAGGCTTTGATATACTGCTCAGCCAGAAGTTTGCTCCAAAATAGGCATACTTAATTCATTTGAACAAGTGTGACAATTCTGAATGGCAGGCAAATCTGATAAAGTGCCAGGTTTCAACTGAGAGTGGGATAGAGGCAGGTTTTGGACAAGTCTTCTGTAGGTTTTTTCTGTGGGACTTTCCAAACTAAAGCTGTTGTTAGATACAGACTAAAAAAGGGATTCTGGGCTTTGTGACATTTAATGTTTGTTACAGAAGAGGTTCTCAGGCTAAAATCAATGTTATGTCCTTCAGAGCTCAGAAAATTACAGTTATGCAAAGGGCATGTAGATCTCCCTGGACTAAAGCTTTTGTGCAACCCGTGCTAAAACTGTTTCAGATGCATGAGGCAGAATTTGGATTTCAGCTGTTCACATTCAGGCAGAGTGACTAGAAATCCTTGGCTTAGATAGCTGTTTAGGTGGTGTTGATTTTCCTTGTCAGGCCAAGGTTTCCAGGGGTAGGTGACTGGCCAAGCTTTTCATATTGAAGCTTGTGTTCAGAATTTTGTATATGTTCCTTGGCTGACTTAGAGCTTAAGACTAGGACATGGAATGACCAATAATGAAAAAAAATCCAAAATGAGAAGGAATGGGTGCTGTAGTGACCAGTCACTGTGAACAGCAAATGACAGCCAAACATGGGAAAGATGAAAGGTTTGACAATCAGTGTAATCAATACAGAAAGCCTAATTGCAGAAGACAGAAAAACATAGTGACTTCATAAGATTTAAAAAAAAAATAATTTTAAAAAAAGCAGTAACAAAAAATAACAATCTGATGCTGATTATTTGAATTATGTACAGCATATATCCAAAAACTGGATGAGAAAAAAAAATGCAAAACCATTGCATTGCAAAACCAGAAACAGGAAGGGGAAAAGACAAATTTAAAAAAAAAAAAAAAAAAAAGGGATAATTTTTTAATTTTTTTTTTTTTTTTTTTTTTTTTTTTTTTTTTTTTTTTTTTTTTTTTTTTTAAATCCTAAATGAGGTTTTGGCAGATGTCACAAGGAGATGCATTTCTTGATAGAAGTAACTTTTCAGAGTGGCCATGAGCATTTGAGATAGTTTGAGTCCTTTGCCTGAGACTCCACACATGTTCAGCGGCGATGCCGCAGTCTCTGCAGCCACCTCGTGGGGACTCCGTGTGTGGTCACTGAGGCAGAGCCCGGCAGGGACACTCAGCTATTCAGCAGTGCAGAGCCTTTCTGCTAAAGTCGAATCTCTAGGCTTTACTCCCTTGTCACAATGAACTTTTACTCGTGCAGAGTAAGCAGGGTCGTACAGCATGTCAGTGAGTCGTGACTGTAAGTAGTGGTAGGAAATTTCTTATTTAAATTCAGATCCTGGGCTTTTCTTTCCCCCACACCTCTAATCACCATAGAATTCCTGTAGGAGTAAGAATGAAGAAGCTGAGGCCCTGGCTGCAAACAAATGAAGGTCCCTTTCGTGTTGAAGTTATATCCATGGTGTTATGGCAGAGCATGACTTCCCAAAGGAGCCTTGGAAGGGTTGGTCATGTTTGACAGCAGTGCCAATGGGCTGCAAGGCTGAACAGTCTATTTATGTTTCCTACTCCTGTCTACTTTGATGCCTTCTGTTTTCTTGTTCTCTCTGTTTATAACCTTTCTGTTCCCATCCTGCCAATTTAGCCAGCCAAGTTCGACTTGGGGATGGTATTTCCTTTTTCATAACTGTTACCGTCTTCTTCTCTATGTCTTCTTGGCAGTTTTTTTCTCTGCAAATCCATGAAAGAAAGGATGCTCACTTCTCTGGAAACAGAGAAACTTTCCTGAGGGTTTTGTGTATTCAGCTTACAGGAAAGCAGAGACACAGAAGGAAAATTCCCTCAGAAACTGATTTGTCTCAGCAGGATCAAGTGATGCAGGTACAGGCCATTCACTTCATGAATTCTTCTCTAAGGACTCCTAATGCCTTTTGACCATACTTATCTCTGTGTCCCACTGCCAGCAGTCAGCCTTTTGCCACAGCATGTGCAGTTACATATTCCAGCTGACAGTTCCCTTTCTGCTTCTAGTAATTTGCTGGCAGAAAGGTATCAGAGGTTGTTAACCCAGCCAGGTAGAAATATGTACATCACACTGAATATATTTTTTCTTTTAGTTCCTTAGGGGATGTACCTCCAGATCCCTAGCAAGCTGGCCCCCCACTTCCATCCCCAGGTGAGCTGGCCGTGTTTAACCATCCATTTGACAACGGGAGGATTCCAGTCCTCAGGTTTGTCTCCTAGTGACCTTGTTTCCTTGATATGGTGATCAGAGTGGAAATGTTTTCTTGATGATGATTTGTTTCTTTTTTTTCTAAACATACACCTGGTTTATTACGAGCAAATTTCTGAACTGGAAGCCAGGATTATCTGTGCACTGTTCTGGGAGGTCATGGCAAAAGCCTCCCGTGAGCTCATGTTCAAAGCTTTGTGAAGAGCTGAGTAGCTGGAGAAGCTGTAGCCTCTGTTTCCTCCCGAGGTTTGTCTGGCTTTCTGAACCCTTGAAGGTAGTCCACCCCCTGTCAACTGTGCTTCAGAAATGCATACACAGCAAAGGTTTTTAAAAATAGAACTTTTCTTGCTGTTTGAGCAGGGAATTGCAGTTTGTTCTAGCACTCAGATGCTCAGAGACTATTGCCCCCAACAGATGATCTTGCAATGAAAAGGATTAAACAGCCAAACCACCTAAATTTGTGTAAAAAAGAAACATAAATTGATCAAGCAGTTGTCAACTGGATCTGAGATGTGGGATGAGATACAAGAGCTAAATTGAAGGGTAATTACCAAGAGTGTAATAATTATTGATGTGGCAATCCAGGTTTTCAAATATGTTTGTTACTAAAAGAAAATCTTCAGACATTTCAGCATCTTCCCTGTAACTTCTGTTCCTGGGAATCTCTCAAGAATTTGTCTCAATTATTTCAAGAACCTGATAATTTGTCTTTATGTGTTGCTCACGTTATTTGCTGAAACACAGATGGCTCATGAGCTACAAGTGAAACTCATTGCTAAATGATCTTTCCTGTATTCTGAGATCTGGACATTTAGACAACATGCTGGTTTTCACACCAGTGTCCTAGAGGAATTTCTTTGAGACTGCTTGGGATATGCTATGAGTCAGAGCATCCTGAGTAACTGATTTCCAGCATCAGGTCTGATGCAACCTGTGCCCCTCCAATTCTTTCTGTTGCTGTCTGGTAGCTACATTGCTACATTTCCCACTTCTATGAAGTTGTTATCTTGCAGACACTTCCTTTAATTAGGACACAAACACTTCAGGCATTTCTTTTATGCCTTGCTTTTTCTTTCCATTATGGAATTTCCTGCGAGGTGCTGCATTGACCACAGAGAGAACATGACCATGAGGAATGGGTGCATGAGAATTTTCACCTTCTAAAATGGAGATTTGTGATCCAGTGACTTCTGCCTTTCCCTTTCAGGTATTCTTGGATTCTAATTATCTACAGCAATTCACATTATTGTTAAATGTTCCAGGAAATCAGTGCATGTCATCTCAAATGATAGAATCTTGTTTAGCTATGCTCATATCAGATTCCAGTTGTTTTGTCTCCATGTATGTCTGTGGATTTATTCTACTGGCTTTTCTTCCTCAGAGAAGTGCAGGTTCCTAATCTCATTGATCTGATTTCTTCATCCGAGGTCATGTTACAAATTCCAAATCAAGTTATAAGAAAATCAGATTAGTTTCTTATGCTTAAACAGAACAGCTCAAATGTCTGTACCTGGTACTTAAAATTTTCTGTTTTACAGAATTTTTCTACTTTGAGTGTGCAGGAAGAGCAAAGCAGTCAATATTAAATGCATCACCTCCTTAATTTTGTTTCAAGGAGATTTTCCATAATAAGTAAACAGTGGATTACACTAATAATCTGAGAAAGTAGTTTTCAAAAGAATGCTCTAGTATTTGAAATGCTGCTTCTGTTTCAACTGCAAGTTTCAATTTACCTTCTTCAAAAATTCCTCTGAACATGACAGATCACTTGGTCTGCACTCCAGTCTTGTTTTATGTTTTGGCACTTGCAATATATTGATTTTATTATTCAACATTACGAGAAGAAAGAAATCAGTTCTACAACAAATAGACAACGGAGTCACGTTTCTAGGAAACACATTACTCATTGGAATCAGATCTCTCTTTTGCACGAAAAACATCATATTACTTGTGGGAACTTCACCTTTCGGCAGAAGATGTTATTTCTCTAAATGTATTAATTTGTTCTAGGTCAGAGGGTGTGGGATCAGACTTTGAAGGAAGCTGTATTGCATTCTTACATTTTCAGCTGCTCTGTGGTGGCCAGTGAATTGGAGTCCTCATCCTATAAACAATATTTCCAAGGTCTTTATGGCTGGAATCCTTTGTTGCATTAATGCATTTTCAAAACCCTTCACAAGCACTGGAAAAACTACAGAAAATTTTAAGTAGGCTAAGAATGGGAGCCTAAATATCCCTCCATTTAGATTTCCTGTTGATAAATGATAATAACAGTAATACAAATTCTTCATTTGTCTGCAGAGATTAGGCATTTAATGTGGCACTGAATATTGTTGTTATATTGAAGAAGTAGTGCTTAAAAAGTTCACTGAAGAATTAAGCAAAATGTTTAAAGTAAAAACCATCCCATTCTTAATGTTTCTGATATTAAAAGTAAAGGAAAAAAGCATAACCCTAAACAAAAAAGTGATGCACCTCATATCTCAGAGAAGAGGAAAGAAGTATAACAAAAGTATCTTGCATGTTACATAGTATTTTTTCCCTATTAATTTCTCACTTCTTATTAAAAAATTAAAACAATTGTCTCCGAATTTGAAATGCTAGTCGGGACTTTGAATGGGGATTTAATTTTTTCTTGACTTCCACATCAGTTTCCTGTGACTTTAGTGTTCTTGGGCTTCTGATCATCACAGCCTCATCTAATGCTCTGCAATTACCCAGATACGTGTGACTGTATCTGGAGGGTTTGGTGGTTTTTTTTAAGCTGCAAACATTTTCGTTTCAATGTTTTGTTTACTTTCCCAAGAGTTAATCTAAATTTTATTAAGGTAAAACACATTTACCCAAGGAACCTGTCAGCTCTGATAGGGAGCAACGTTCAAGGGAGCAGCTTGGCCACACGGTGGAGCATTCAGCTCTCTCTGCAGGAAAAAAATGGCCAAAAAGCTGCCTGACTGCCAGGATCCTCCACTGAACAGGGGGATATTAAGCTCCATAAGTTCTCAGAGAAACGCTGTTTTCTATGGCCATTTATGCCTATGTGGGTAATAAGAGGTGGGAATCACTGTCACCTCAGCCCCAGTCTGGAAACTGCATCTAATAGTGAAATTAATTACTGATGCATTTAATTCAGGCCAGCAAGTCCAGTTTACCTTCAGCATTACGACTGCACTCTCAGCTACTGACACATGCAGGTGAAGGGGCTCTCGGCCTATTCGTCACCTCCAGATGCATCAAATTCATCACACATATACATTTATGTTACAAATAAAAGCAGTATGCAATCCTCATGACTCCCCACTGGACTCCTGCCTAAGGATGCTCATTATATGCTTTGCTTCTCTCCAGGCTCATCTCGTGTTGTATTTGACTTGAATCACATGGAGTAGAAAGGCTAAGAACCAGCAGCAGATGCAGGAAAATTACTTAATAAATTGCTAATACATCCTCATTAACAAAGAAGCCCTTCCAGAGTGGATATTAAGACAAAGAGCTTTTGGCATTTGTGCAGACTTCAGGGAACATCTGTGTTTGTGATGGCAGAAGATTCATTGTGTAATAATAGAAACAGAGCCTCAAAGGAAAATCATTTTGCTGATAAAAAGTAAGACTTCTTATAAGAACTTTCACTGATGTTCTTTCTTTTTTTTCCTTTCAGATATCATTATTTTTGTCATAATTTATCATATTTTCTTACGTATTGATAGGCATGTTATCCTTTTTGAAATGAGTGGATGTCTTGAAAGAACTAATTAAATCACACGCCACTACTTCTAGTAGTTTTGTTTTCTTTTTCATTTTAGTATGCTTTGAATTAGAATACAAATCTAAAGGTCTGCACAGGGTGAAATAAATTCCTCGGTTGGAGTTGGTTTGGTTTAATTCTTTAAGCGTTTAAACCAGTTACCCAATTAAACAATCAGTATTAGTTACAGCTAAGACGATTTACAAGATGCAAAGAGACTGCATTCCGAATCAAAACATACAAAAAAATGGACTTAGTTCCATTGATGTAATTTCTGATTTTAAGTTTCACCTTAGAAACATTTTTAAATTGTGAAAAGAACTGCACATCTTAAAACCTTGAGAAGAACACATTTTAAAAAAAATTGATGGAAATTAAATACTGTGATTAGAAGAGAACAATGATTACATCATAAGCAGGAAAATACAAGGAAGGGGAGAAAAACAAAGGAGATCTGACTAAGTTTGTTGTGTAATATTAGTGTAAAACTAAATAAGTTGTGAGTCACAATTTTATTATCAAGGTTTAAACTGCTTTGCACAAGCTGAGCCTTAGAGGCTGCCCATATGCATTTTCATAGCCTATTTCAAATCTTAGATGTGTTAATTTAGTGAATCCCATGCTGGCTGTTACGGGGCTTTCTCAAAACATTCCACCTACGAAGGATATAAAAAGTACCATGAGAGCAGTGAACACAATAGATGAACTTACCAAAACCAGCATGAGTTTAATGTGTGCTCACAGGAAGTCCATTACCACAGTATGTGAGAAAATCTCCTCACTGCTTACATAATTTGAAGGTTTTCTTCCAACTTTTGGGCTCCAACGCTTCACCTCTGTAACCTCGATATTATTTAATCCAGCAGCATAGAAAGGTTTACATATTTGAACTGGAAGATCCTGTGAAGAAAGAACTTTTTGCAATCTTTGTATTAGGAGTTTGTTAGTGTTTACTTAATGTTTGTAAACTGCATTTTTTATTGTTTCTATAATCCGTTTGCACTGAGGGTAGCACACAGAAAATCCCCCCAAATGCAAGCAACAAAAAACTCCTAGATCTTCTCTCTGCAAAAACAGATTTAAAAAGGATCTTCCCTTAAAGATGTGAGTGTTCTGTGTGGTATTCCATGAACTGGGCTGTGAGCAGCTATTGCAAAGGCTGTGGGGCTGACTGGCCATCCACTGAAGTGAGGAGCAAAAATGTGATTTTATTCATCATTGCAGTGCTCCTACTGTTCAGCTGAATCTCATCAGTTCAGAACACTCAGAAGCTCTATAGCTGTGTCTTCTCCTTTTGAGACTAAAAAGCTATTATGAGAAAATTCGTTACATTGAAAAGTGAGGGTGCTAATGGATTATTAAGTGTTTGGGTTAACCTTACTGGAGATGTTTTCATTGGGATAACTCAATTTAATACAGTATGATAGAATTTTCTAATATTTGTTAAAGTCCAAATGGTGATGTGTAAAAGCAAAGATAAAAAGTCCCTCTGAGAAATCTGCTTGAAAGCTGAGTATTTGAAATCACTGTAACCTTATACCAGCTTATTCCAGTGATGAGATAATGACATAATTTAGAGGCGGGTGGCTTAGTGATATATGTTTCATTTAGATTCTTCCTAATAGGTGACATTTATTGAAAGCTGACTCTTGAACTGTGTTGCATGCCTTGTGCTATCTATCTGCCTTGGAGCTGTTGGACACTGTAATCACATTTTGTTTCATTTCCCATATAATTTATGTGAAAATCCTTCCATGGTAGGAATGTACAAAGTCTAGATAATGAGTACATGACAACGTATAAGATTTAAGATGGTTGTTCAGATTGCAGCTTGCACTGCCCATGACTCAGGCACTTTCAAGGTCATCCAATATATAGTGAGCCCAGGCATCACAGAGCTTCTGAGACTATATAAAATTAAAAACATGTTACTACTTTTAATAAATGCCAATCTTTACATCATAATTCTTAGCTATATAGGTGGGTCTTTTGGATAGAGTAAGAAGAAATGTCAGATTTTATTGCATTGAGTTACTGCAGCATTTAGCCACTAGCAGAATGTCTTTGTGTGAAGAATATTAAGAACAGTTTTGAATAGTTTCTGTAGGGGGTAATGTTTTGAAGTCTCCAAAGCTTTCCTTTTTTGTTTTGTTACACTTTCAAAGTTTCCTCTGGGCAGTTTCTTGATTGTATAATGCCTTTTTTTAAACTAATGTGTTTCTTAATGCCTTTTTTTTTTCCTTTTAGAAAATTATTCTCAATAAACCATTTTGCTGCCTCTTCCGTCCGTCAGGAGCTTGGTCTACAGTGTATCTGGAGATAATCAGCTAGACTTGTTTACCAGACTAAGGATATTGTGTATCTTCATGATGCACTGTTGACTCGGGGATTTGCAGACTTTACCAAGATAGAATTTCCTGAATCTTGTTTTAATATTGCAATCTCTAGATATGCTTGAGTGTCTTTTGTTGAATTCTCAAGTAAATGGGCCACAAGAAAACAGCCCATGGGCCTCTGAAAGCAACATTTGATTTGCCTTGCTTCCTTGGTCTAAACAGATTCCCAGCAGCTTTCCCTCACAACAGTGGATTTTGGTGAACTCTTAAAAACCTGATCTTGGAAATGCTAGAGGAATTTGGTGACAAATTGGAAACAAGGAGACAAGTTTAACAGAGGAAGCAGGTGTGTTTCCAAGGAAGAGAAGAAGGGACCAGCCAGAGTTTGGAGTAAACATTCTGTATAAGGTATAGTCTGTGGATGAACTGCTGCAGGGGAATCCTGTGTCCTGTAGACCCTGACACAATTGTTATATGGTACCTTTGAAGTAAATCCAGCCTAATATTGAGAGGGATGGGCCCACCCGACTCCCTCCATCCCCCTGGTTCATTCCTACCAGCTCTCTAGTGCTCCCAGTAAGTGTTGTGCTGCTGAGTGGCAGTTGAATCAAAGAAATGCTCTGCTGAAAGCTAATCTGGGAAGTGGGGAGAGGCAGAGAATTGTCAAAAGGATTACACAGAGGTGCTGAATTCAGGTGATCATGTAACCACATCTTGGTACAACCAGCTTCTGCAATATCCTGGAGAGGAGGAGGTGCAGGCCATCTCTTTGCAGACAGTAATTTGAGTAGCTATATTTGTGTTTTTTCCTTGGACAAATGATAATTATTGTTTGCTAATGTTGTGTACCTAAACAACCTCCTAGGTGACGCAGTAATAGAATTACTAACATTCTTCATGCAATGAATTAAGCTGATCTGGATTTCCTCCCCCATTTTTTATGAACATCTCTTCTGTGAAGACATTAGGCAATAAATGTAGGTGAACTAATCTAAATATTTCAATGCCAAAGGTCCTCTAAATTAGAGTGTAATTTAAGGTTGAGAAACTGAGCGGATGATACAAAATACAAAGAAAATGGAAAAAGATCTTTTATGGTGTCTGCTCCAGACACACTCCACCTCTTCCAGGCTTTTGACTTTCATATTGTCCCAAGTATCATCATTAGAAAGCCCTGACTATTCAGTTACTTCTTGCCTTTGTCAGCTTCTGGAACTCTTCCTCTCTTCTTCTAAAATGAGACATTTATTTTTTAAATTTATTTATTTATTTAATTTCTAAAATTATCTTCTTCATTTTCACTGACTCTTAGGTCTGGCTTGTAACGTCTCACGTAAGTCTGGAAAATAATTTGGTTACAGTGCTTTCAAAAAGGTCTCTGGTGAAATGCATAAGTCTGTGAGATTCATGTTGTATTGCTGGATAGGCAAAGCTGCACAAAACACAGATTTCTTGATAGCAGAAGTCGCTACAGCCTGTGCATGGTCCTGGAAAAATAAGTTTTCTGAAGGTGTCTAATTAATTTTTTGCCCTCTGAAAGTAGAGAGCTGCAAGTTCCAGGGACATTGTGCCATGCAAAGCCAGGGCAGTGCTGCAAGCCATGCACATCAGCTGAATTGGCTTTAAAAGCTCTTGGAGCCTTCTCTGCCCCACCGTGGGTGCTTGGCTCAGAATGTGGCAGTTTCTCTTTGTCTTTAGCCCCTCTTTGTTTTCCTTCTTTTTATCCTTAGTTGCTGTCTTAGCATTGGCCTCTAAAATGCTCTTAGTAATTTTCTGATTTCAGTATATTCTCTTGTGAATTGTACTCTTAGAGAAATATATCTTTTAATAGTCATAGTACTCATCCAAGAATAAAAATAGTCATCTTATGATGCTGTAAGATCAGTTAACTTCACAGGAGGAGCCTTTTAAATGGAATATTTTTTATGTGGGATGTGAATTCACAAAGAAAATTGAACCACGATGGGAGTATTCTCCTTGATCCAAGCATGATAAATGTCAACAAGAGTTATGAACATGCTGAAACTGAAGAGCAAGATGTACTGTATGAAATTAAACTGTCCAAACAATCCTAGGAGGTGACAATGATTTAACAGAGCTCCGTAGATCAATTTTACTCTCAGTAAGTGAAGATGATGGCTTTGCCATTGTTACCCTGGAAATCCCATAACTGTTCTTACGTCCAGCTGCACGTCTGTGTCATCTCTGGCGACTAAACAGGTGAGCTGAGATTGTAATCTGAGCAGGGAATGTTTGCCTTTGAAGTCCAGCTGGGTTGCCTTTTGATCTTAATTTTTTCAGCTCTAAAAGTAAATGTCTTGAAGCCAAGAGGAGTTTCAGTGTTTTCACTCAACCTTGGATGCTGTACAGCATCATTACCTATCACTGGTTTCTGTGGAATTGAATGCTTTAAGCACTGCTGATAATTATTTCACTTATAGATGCACAAGTCATCTTTTTCAGTGCTTCCAAATACTTTTGTCCCCGCTTGTTTTATGTGCTCAAGAATCTGGAGAGATAATATTCTCTTTATTACAGAGATGTCGTGGTTTTGCAAATTAACCCAAAGCAAAACCACGACAAGAGATGACTGAAAAACTTGTCCCTTTCTTAACTTTTTATCTTGAAATTGGGATCAGCAATGTTGTGAACCTCCTGAGCAGGGGTATTTTGAAAAGGTCCCAGAGTTTGACTGCATTGCTGGAATGATGGGAAAAATTCAAACTGTAACTCTATAGGAATAGAGTACTTGGAAAGGAACATAGCCTCCTGTTTCCCTGAATTTTCAGTAAGCACAGTTCACCAGCCCAGCTTTTTCCTGGATAAGTGTTTGAAAATGCAAAATGATCCTATGGATCAAATGTGAGGCTTCCTATTACGCACAGAGAGCTGCAAGTTTTGCAGCAAAAGGTTAATGTCCTGGTTTACATCCAGTTAATGGCAATTGAAATCAAATCTATAACTCCCGTAGTATTCACTCGGAGTAAAACAAACCCCAGTAGGTTTCTGGATTCAATAGAGCATATTGAAATGGGCAGCTGGGTGTTCTGGCTGCTAAACTGCTTGCTGAGTTGAAAAGCAAAACCAAAACCCTCTTTGTGGTCTGAGTTAACACTCGAGCTCTCTAAAGAGGCAGTTGCAGGGATCATGGGCAACGGAGGATGTCGCCAACTTCAGGGCTAAGCTCTTGAAGGCTGCTTTCTGTTTTCTCTTACAAAGCACTCTGCACCCTCCTGTCAGATGGGCTCTGAATTCATAAGTCTCCTGCTGCTCATTGGGCTTTTAGTGTTTGGTAGTAACTTTGTATGATGTATGTGCCTCGAGCACTGGCAGTATTAGGGCTGTATAAATGTCAGACTTAAATTGTCCCTTTGTTTTTTTTAGTCTTTAAGCTTTCTTCTAACAAGGGGAAACAAAATTTATCTGCCTTGTTGACACATTAATATACATTAGCCAATTAAATCTATGTAAATCAGTAATGTTAGTGTTTTAATGGTTTGGATAGTGCTATACCACCATCATATTAAAGGATACTGCTTTATTTGTGAAATCTAGCAACCCCTAGGAAATACTGATGATGTTAAGTCTTAATCCCTTGACTGTGGTTCCTTCAAATGAAAAGTAGGGCATCCAAAATCTCAGGGAAAAGTATGAAGCAGGAATGGTAGTACAGAAGGAGAAATATCTTTGTTCCTCTCCTGCAATTTCTGGAGATCTAGCTTGTGTTATCTGTTGTTATTCCCCAAAACCTGCTTTCTGGAGAATTTTCCTTAGTGAGGTATCTCTCTGCAACATGAGATTAATGTTTCTGCACGTAACTGGAACAAGCAGGCAGCTAATGGACTGCTGTAGATTGGTCTGACTAGAGAGGCAATTATTTTCATGAGCTAAGGCAGCAGAATCTGGCCCCCAGTGTTGTGCCACTGGCTAAGATGCAAAGAAAAATAACTACAGTCATGGAAGTACATCTGAACTAACATATTACTGCTTTTAAGTT
>NW_020955394.1:804615-808347 GCF_003031625.1 Empidonax traillii | reverse complement strand
CTGGAACAAGCAGGCAGCTAATGGACTGCTGTAGATTGGTCTGACTAGAGAGGCAATTATTTTCATGAGCTAAGGCAGCAGAATCTGGCCCCCAGTGTTGTGCCACTGGCTAAGATGCAAAGAAAAATAACTACAGTCATGGAAGTACATCTGAACTAACATATTACTGCTTTTAAGTTACAGAACTGAGAACTGTCTTGTGGCAGATTGAAAAAAAGGCGTTCTGTGTGTTTGTTTGCCATATTCTGAGCATCAAAGCTTTAAAGGGTGTTTCAGGCATTCAGAGTAGTTCTTTTGTATTTCCAGCTGGAAAGAGGTGATATGACTTTTAATGGAGACGTGTTTCTGGGCTGATACCCATTCCTTTTGGCTGTTTGCTTTGACTTGATGAATGGTCTGACACAGAGAGGATAGTAGGATGTATCTTTTGTCCTGAGAACTGGAAACCAAATAGAAAAGCCATTCAAAGGTTCGTGGATTTCGAGTGGTACAGAAAGATTGAGATGTCAAGGCTGTTAGAGCCTCTATTTTACAGACTTCAAATGAACAATAATAAAACATAAGCACAGAAAAAGTCCAGGTTTTTTGTGGTCCATTTTTGGGAAGCTGAAAAGTGGAGTCGGCAGCCTTTAGTCTTCATTGTGACTAAAGGAAGTGGGTACAAGAGATGCTCAGAATGGAGCTGGAACTAGAGAATTCCATTCACGAAATAAACCCATGTAGTAAGTGGGATTTAGCAGGCTTAAAAGTCACGTATCATATGACATTCTGTGGTGCAGAATACAGCTGACTGATTTTACTGAATTCTGAATAAAAGCATTTCTTTGCAACTCCGGGGCTCTTCTGCTATGTGTTAATGAAACTCCCAGATTCCTGGGGAAGCTTCAAAGAAGATACACCAAGTGAACTCTGGGCTTTAATGCAAGCTTACATTTTGGAAACGCAGAATTGTCTTTTTCTAGTGCTGACTTTTCGTCTAAAAAGTGTGGAGCAAATGACACCAAATGGACTTACTCTTTCAATACTGTAAAACCATACAAGTAACAAATAATAAGGCTTGTGGCTACTCAGCCCTTCAACTCGGTAAATGTAGGACAGTGGACAGAACCATGACAATGCAAAAGTAAAATTTCTCCGAAAGTGGCAATATTTTAGATTAATTCAGGACAGAGAGAAAAAGCAGCCTGTGCAATTCTCTACGGGAACTTCATGTTCTTTCTTGTCAGAGGCTGCAAATAAAAGTTAACTACAACAGACCACTGATTTATGCGATCAAAACCCTTGCTGCACTGTGCACGGAGCTATTAAGGAGAGAAAATACCAAGTTAGGAACAAGTGAAAACTTGCTGTAAACTCTTCCTTTCTCTCTGACTTGTTGAGCATCAAATTATGGCCACAGAAACTACTAAAGTCAAGTCTTTTTGTGTGCTCTGTTTCAGTAATGGGACCCAGAATACCCACAACTTCTATGATGGACAAAAGCATGGGAAATTCAGCTGCTGTGGAGCTTGGAGCAGTCTATTCTGTCCTGGCCAGTATCACAGAGATGCTGGTAGAGAGGTGGTGTTGCTGCTGACTACAGGAAGGGTGTCAGGGGACTCTCCACTATGAAAATATGACTGCTGGCATGTACAGTATGTCAGTTGCCCAATGGTTATCATAGAATCATAGAATAGATTGGGTTGGAAAAGACCTCCAAGATCATCAAGTCCAACCCCTGATCCAACTCCAATTACTATAGCATGGCACTAAGGGCCACATCCAATCTCTGCTTAAAAACCTCCAGGGATGGTGAATCCACCACCTCTCTGGGTAGGCTGTTCCAATGCCTGATTACCCTCTCCGTAAAGAATTTCTTCCTAACATCTAACCTAAACCTCCCCTGGCAGAGCTTGAGCCCACGTCCTCTTGTCCTATTGTTGGTTGCCTGGATTAAATAAATGGCTGGATTATTTTTTGAGTAGACGGAAACTGAGTCAAAGCTACTGGTACTGCATTGGGTTGAGATGTCAAAACTGAAAACTGGTGTTTTGTTTTCAGTTTTATTATGCACTTGAAATACGTGGAGTGAACTAGGAAGTTCATGCCCATGTGGTTCCAGTGAGTACATCATTCCTATGAAATGCAGAAATGTTATCTAAGGAGGGGAAATGAGGCATAATAGTGCAAGGATTTGCCCGAGGATATAGAGAGAAAGAGAAAATAACCATTCAATACAGGATTCTCCAGCTCAGAGCACCAGTCCATTTGTTCTTTTTATAAGTGATTCTCTGTGTTAAATAAACTTCTAGTATCTATTGAATTAGTTTTGTAATACAGTTAGTTAAGTAGTAGAGCTGAAGAAATGGGAAAAAAAGAGCATGAGGAGGTGGTAATTTCCAGTGGTTTAGCTCTAGGAATAACCAGTATTATAACATATGAATAATCTAGTCAGTGCTTATTGTAAATGTTAAAAGTACTACAATAATTAATGGAATTGAGCATGATTAAGATATTGCATCTACCAAGAAAAAGCAAATTGCTTAGTAATCTGTACTTGTCTGAATAAAAGGTATTTTGAGATCTTCAAGAGGCAAGTCAATAAACTGAGGTAAAAGGAATGGAAGCGATGGCTGGGCCTTGGACCCAGGAAAGCAGCAGCGTCATGTTCTGTCAGGGCTGTCCTCCTGGAGAGGATCTGGAAGTCTGTTGGGAGAACGATATTGCATTTTACTCTGTGAGTAAAGGCCAAAAGGTAAACTATTTCGCTTTACCTGAGCAAGAACCTTCTCTCAAGCATGTGAAGCAGAGATGTCAACAGTACACCCAGTGCGATCACTGGGAACATCCCCCAGAACGGGCCAGTGGGATGGTGCTTTGAGGGAATACCTCCCCCACAGCAAGGGAAACTTGGCTGTGAATTAAGGACTGCAGCTGCACCACCTTTGAACTCAGCTTCCCACCTTGATGTGGGCACTTGGCTTTGAGGCACCGAGGCAGGGCTGCTGCACACTGTGGCTTTAAGGCTCTGCCAGACAGCAGGTCCTCTCCGGGCTGGAGCACCAGGCAGTGATCCTCTGCTCCGCAGGGCTCACAGCACTCGCTGCTCTCTGCTTAATAACATTTGGCTGCTTATGAGACATCTGACCTCAGCTCCAAGCTGCCTTCCAGCGCAGCAGAGTTCCACCTGGTGCGGGCAGCAGCTGCCACCATGGCAGCATCGACGGGCTCCCCTGCCGCCAAATCTGCCAAGTCCGGCAAAAAGTACCGCACGGCGAAGCGTCACGCCGGCATCTACACCTACCAGGAGCCGCCCCACAGGTAAGAGACTCCCCTCTCCTAAAGTGAGAGGCTGCTCTATCTAGCACAGGAGCGGGATCTTGTCTTTTCATTTTCATACGGACGGAGTGTGGTAACTTGGAAATGAGCATAAGAAAAATCCCTCTTCTCTCTGTTTTTTATATGTATTTCAAATCTCTGTGGTTCTTTTTATTTTCTTGAAAGTCACGCTCCATGCTGAAACATAGACACTGTACATAAAGCAGTGTAACTCCAATGAGTTCGGGGCATGGCAGAGTAAGAGATCTCTTTATTCTTTTTCTGTATAATTATACATTTCCCTTGAATGCCCCTGTGACTTAAGGGACAGGACTGCAGACCAATGAATTGGTGGTCTGATGAAGTATGTCAATTTCCTTGCATGGCATGGTTTAGGCTATGATTTAATTTTAAGTGATTAAAAGTTGTTGTTTT
>NW_020955394.1:740128-803783 GCF_003031625.1 Empidonax traillii | reverse complement strand
GAGTAAGAGATCTCTTTATTCTTTTTCTGTATAATTATACATTTCCCTTGAATGCCCCTGTGACTTAAGGGACAGGACTGCAGACCAATGAATTGGTGGTCTGATGAAGTATGTCAATTTCCTTGCATGGCATGGTTTAGGCTATGATTTAATTTTAAGTGATTAAAAGTTGTTGTTTTTTCAGCAAAATTTCAGACAACTTTCCCAATAAGTACATAGAAATACAAATGGGAAACTTCCTGGCTGGTTGCTGTTGCAGCCCTTCAGATCCCTTCATGTCATTCAGGGAGAAACAGTCACAGGTTTTTAGATGTAAACCTCTGTAAGAATGAATATTGCTGCTGTTTCATAGACTAACAGGGAATTGCAAGAGCTATAGTTTAGCAAATGTGGTGACAGCATCAGAGAAGGCAATTTAATCATCTACAGAAATCTGTAGCAAAACACATGAACCTTTTTACAGGGAGGAGTAATTCTTGGTGTGTGGGGTCCCACACTGCCACCCCACTCAGCAGGGAACAGGATCAAAAGATGACTGCACTTAGACCATCTGTTCCCCCTATTCTAACAAGAAAATATTTTATCATTATTGCAATCAAAATAAAAGGTGTGATGAATAAATGCACGTTACGTGCTCTTGCTGGAAATGTTTCTACAGCACTCTGTTCCAGAAAAATATACAGAGTCTTGCTAGCATGATGTACAACCTGTAAAGCTGGAAATACTCAGAGGGAAAAGACTGGAATTCCTGGTGGGGAGTGGGGATAATTTATGACTGAGTAGAAAGTGGTCGGGGGGGAAAGAGGCAAATCCTGAAGATGGGGAATTCATCCAAATTACTAATCAACTTTAAAACAATATTGTCACGCAAGTGTCCTAGCTCACTCCTCTTATGTCGCTCTAATAGGATGGATCCTGTGCAAATCAACAGTTTGCTGGGAATCTGAATGGGAATAATTTGTTTTGTTTTTCCTCTCGTGGGGTGTGGGCTGGGCTGCCAGCAACTCAGATGACGATATCGGTGAAGAAAAGGCTGAGAGCCATGACCCAGAGCAGATCTTCCAGAACATTCAGTACCAGAAGGAGATTATGTCTAACATCCGCTGCCGGCCGTGGCCAATGAGGCAGAAGCTGAGGGCGCTCAGGTAAAGGTGTCTGCACAAAGGTTTTTCAGGCTCACTGACTGTGACAGTGCTTGCAGCCTCAGGACTTTTCCAGTGTAAGCTGGAAGGGTTTGTGCACAAAAAATGATTAAGAGCTGCTAGGAAAGCATGCCATGAGGATGATCTGAGAGCTGGCTGAAGGCAGCAGCCTTAGGGTGGACAGCCTGTAGGTGAAGTTGTCCCCTGCACACGCCTGTAGCTCCCTTTAGAGAGTAACAGCACAAGAGAGCAAGAAATCATGCTTTGTTACCACTACAACAGTGTGTCAGTTATTCAGTGATCTAAAGAAAGGCTTTTGGTAATGTTCTGTAATACTTTTTTAAGCTAAATTGTTTCACTGTGTCCCAAAATAGGAGAATCAGCCCACTGTTTTTAAGGTAATTGCATGGTATGGAAACAGAAGATGGTCATATCTTCAAGGAACATACTGGTTGTAAATAAAGGACACTTGTAGGTTTTAAAGATATGGTCAGTGTAGACTTGTTCCACAGTTTAAGATTGTAATTATTTTATTAATAATTCCAAAGTTATAATGAAAGAGTGTGTGACTAACTCTTTGGGCCCCCTGTCCAAACAATGTCAGATCCTTTACCATATGATCTGATTGAGGCTTGGTTTGTTTTTTTACTCTTTTCATCTTTGTCTTAAAACCCTGTATGGTGCTCAGATGGCCATGTAATCATGGAGGAATCCCTACCAGCAGTAAAGCCCTTGTGTAATCTGGAAAGAAGAGAGGTTTTCCTCTCTTAGGCAGAGTCTGTGTCTTGCTGCCTTCCTGCTCATGTTGATGAGATCTTGGTGATCCCCATCCACCTTCTGCTGAGGTCAAAGTCTGTGTATGACCAGATGAACATGTACCTCTTTCCATCTCACAGAAGAGCTGCACCATATCTGCATAAGAGGTGTTGGTATCCAAGTGAGATTACCAGTCTGTATTGGGGATCTTGTAATTTTACTCATTTGGGTTGTTCCATTTTAAAAGAAACATTTTGGAAAAAAAAAAAAAAAAGGATAGAGAAATAGACGAATAGAAAATTCTCCCTGCAGTCTTTTGAATGCTGAGTTCTCTCAGGCAAAATTCTGAGTGGATTTAAAATATCAGTCAAAACCTCAATAATCAAAGAAAAAACTTTGCCTGGATGATTGATGGATGGTTGTTGATGAGACAGTCCATGGCTGTATTCCAGAGCATTTGACAACTCTAATGGTTGCTGCTTGTGCAGAATAAGGGCCCTGAGTAATGGAATCAATGTAGAGTAACCTCCACCTTCTTGTGCAGGCAGGCGAAGGAGATCGTGCTGAAGTACGAAGGGAGGCTCACTAGAACCAGAGGTTACCAAGCTGCTGGGGCAGAGGTACGGCTGGTTTTTCTTAAATCTCAGCTCTTGCCTATACAGCAGCCATTTGCAGTTCTCATTTACAGAGGTATGCGCTTGCTGTGCCGACTAATTTTGTGTGTTGAGAAGCAAACGTCCTTCTACCAGCGTGGTATGAGCTATTTTTTCAGAGAGTCTACAAATACTGATGCCTGCTGGAGGGGTAGTGGGATATCAATAACACAGTGCAGTATTCCCTGAAGAGCTACTTCAACAGACTCTGGGGCCACAGTTCAATAGTTTATGATGAAAAATGTGTCTAGCTTTTAGTTTGGAAGGCAATCCTACATTACCTTTTGGTAAATACATTGTTAAAGAAGGTTTTTGCTTGCATAATACTCAAACAATTTGAATCAAATCTTAGCAAATCTATTTACACCGCCGAAAATAGACTCTGGCCTGAGTTTCTGGAAATTTATAACATGCAAGAAATTGTATCCAATAAGCAACTAACACAAAAGAGTTCTTTAGTCATCTAAGCAGTCAAGAATATTTTTGTCATCGTAATAAATAGACTTTTAATAAGTAACTTATCTTAATTCAAAAAGGGTTGTATCCATTAATAGTATACCCATGCATTTTATTCATGTGAACAAGTGAAGGGCTGCATATGTATCTGTTGTACTGTAATGTTGGGCCACAGCAGGTTAAAAACACTGCTCTCCAAGGTAGAAAGAGTAAGTTTTCTTTGTTCTGTCTTTTCATGTTTGGCAAATGCAATGGAAGAAACAAACATTGGTAAAATAAACACTAATTTTGCCTTTATGGGTGGGGAACTAGGATGTTATCTAGAAAGAGAAGTGCTAAAGGTCTGCAATACATGTCAGTAAATCACAGACTGGTATTTTTTTTATGTTACTCTTCCTATGCAAAACCATAATATTTCATCTAAGAGTTCACAGCTAATACAAGTTTGTGTCTAATCTAATTTCCTCTACTGTATTTGCTTGAAGATATTCAGCACAGGGATATAATTCAGCAGTTAATTAGCACTGCTCGTTGTATGTAGAGGATTTGTATTTTTTTTTCCCAGCAGAAATTAGAGAATATGGCCTTTTTATCAGGACTAAATTCAGCAAATGCAACAGAATGAGCTGCGGTTTTCTCTTTCCTTATTTTTTTTTTTTTTTAATTTGGAAGAGCTTTGTTTTCACATATTTTCTTAGAAAATAACATGGTGACCAAGGAGACAAAAATTGCAGCACAGCAAAACAAGCACTATGTCATCAAAATTAAGAACTCAGTGGCTGAACATGTGCTAAGAACAAAATGCAGCTGTTAAGTGCATATGTATTTAAATTAGGGGTTTTAATTGTCAAAATATATACTCTTCACAATTGGACAATCCACGAATGATATTACATATGAAAATTGACGTTAAAATACTTTTTACTGTCTCGACACTGAAAGTAATTTTCTTTTTCCAGTTCAGTTATTTTACATTTACTTTGCAGGGTTTCTTACATTTTATTTACTGCCATATACCCATACTCTGGATTCTAAGAGTACAGGTTATCTGTTCAGGTATGCAGTAGGAAGGAAAAGTGGTGATAGCTATCAAATTATATTTTAACAAATGCTACTTTCACGTGGACACCCTTATACTCTTTATAAATCTGCATTACAGCTGGCACAAGCTGATGGAGTCCTTCCTCAGCCCTGCAAATCCTGTTTTCAGCTGAAAGTAGCAATTCCAGCAATTCCCATGCAAATTCCCAGCATCTGCACTTTCTTTTTTTTTGTTAAAATACTTCCCATTTGTGCAATTAAATATCCACATCCCCATAAAAATTATTTAACTTTGGCCAAAGAGATTGATTAAATTTTCAGTAATTAAAAAGTTATTTACTCCTCTTTGGCTTTAGGAGATTGGATTATATGATATAATATTGACACTGCTGCTGCCTAAAATATAGGTGGGATTTTTAATACCTAGCTGTACTAAAAATACTCTATAATGCCTGAAATACAAATACTATTTTTTCTGTTGATACTGTAAATTTATAGCTCAAATTCAACAACTCAAAAACCACATGCAGTTTAGCACAGTTGGATTTTGTTTCTTCTCCCATGTGGGCATGCACACCCCACGGTGTGCAGGAAGGTCCCCTGGCCATGCAAAAAGTGAAGGTTGAATAAAGACTCTACAAAATATAACCCTAGGCTTTCTGCAGGTATTGGCTGTAATACAGAAAGCTGAAAATATAGCAGTTGAGCTTGCTGCTACTGAATATTCTTCCTCTAAGAAAATTTCCTCTAAGGCACTATGCTCCTCTCAAATTTGAAGTTAGTGGTCTGTCCGTTTGTTTGTCCTAAAAAATCAAATTTATTATGTGTAGTGGAGCAGGATTCCCTCATAGACTACCCAGAGGGTAGGTGCCCCAGCAGGAAGGCAACAGGGAATGGCACCCACTGTCTTCTGTTGGTTCCTCGTGGTCTTTATGAGCAAAAGATGTAGATTGGTGGCTCCTGACTGTGCCCTCAGAGGTGAATAAAGGGCACTCTGACCCATCTTTGTTGGCATTCAACTGATAAACAGAATCAAGGCATCCTGTATCCCCCATGTTCTGTCTAAAACCTCTCATGCTTTGCTTTACCCTTCTTTACCCACAGATGTGCTCTCAGACCTCAGTCCATTAATATTTGTAACAATTCCTGTGGTAAAAGATAAGACATAAGCAATGTACTCCGTTCCTTTTTTTTTTCTTTTTTAACATGGAGAAGTGTCATATTTCTCATTTCTCTGCTTTTTTTTCTCAGCTTTGGAGGAAGTTTATTCGACTTGCGTATAATTTTGTGGTAATCTTTATTCCTTGGGAAATGAGAATAAAGAAAATTGAGAGTAAGTATAAAGATTTAATGGCACTGAATAGTAAAACACTTGTTAAAATGCTGAGTCTTATGGTTTATTTTTTAATGTACTGAATTAAATAATATGTGGGAGGAAGTTACGTGCAAATTTTCGGCAGTGAGTGTTTTATTTAAAATTTTGTTTTTTCTTCTTCTCCGAGTGCCTTGGAAACTACACAGTCCTTGTTTATGGTCTTGGGGTGAGGGGGAAGCTTTTGAAAAATTCATATTTGTTCTGTTGTATTTCTGAAAACACAGCAAAATTAGGTTTTAGTTTATCACAGTCCCTGAGGCAGCATCCTTGGGCCAACGGGCCCACATCTGCCCAGGGTTAAATGTGGTTGTAACCATGTCACCAGCCCTCGATTCTTTCAATGGACTTGAAAGCAGCTCTAACATCCCACCAGGAGTCAGGTCATACCTCTGTGCTCCAGTGGTGAAGGAAAATGGGTGCAGGATGTCTCCCAGCTCAGTAGCTTCTTGCACAAATGGTGCTCGTAATTATGAGACGTCCCCAACAGAATTTGTTTGCAATTGTGTTTTCCTCAGTGACATGTTAAGATTTTCTCTACTTTGGTGTACTCTCTGTTTGAATAAGAGAGGTTTTTCTCTTGGTCTACTATTCAAATAATACTTCATGGATGAATGACATGAGCTTTTATAGACTGTGTAGACTGTTTAACTCAGGTAACTATTTTCTGTGGTTTAAGGTCACTTTGGGTCTGGAGTTGCCTCTTACTTCATTTTCTTGAGATGGCTGTTTGGAATCAATATTGTACTTACCATAATGACAGGAGCATTTGTAGTCTTACCAGAGGTAAGAACATGTTGTTAATATTTACAGAAAAATGCTTACTGCTGCACTTTCCATGCTGAAGGAAACAAACACAACACTTAAAGTCATGCATCAATTTGTAATGTACAATTTTACATGAATTATTTAAAATAAATTCCCCTATTAAGAAGTTTCTCTCTGCCAAAGGATAACGGATTTTTGCTATTAGTGTTAGAGATGATATTTGGTCAACATGGTACTAATTCTTTTAGAGAATATGCTTGTATCTGAATACTGAAATAAAGGAGCAATTCCTAAAATTTGTAGTTGATATTATGTTCAAGCCCTGTTAGTGTCATTTACAGGCAGAAAAACAGAACATCCCTCTCCAGACTCTGGATATTCTCCATTAGAAAGCATTTCATAGAAGTTCTGAACAGGCAACACTTTTTGTTCTTGTATGAAAGTAAAGCTGTCATTTTCATTTTGTTAAATTATTCTTAAACATTATTTTGCTTTACCTATCCCGTGCTTTAATAATGTTCACGAAAAATGCGGGACTCTCTTATTTTTCCTCTCACTGCCTAAAGCAGAAGTAAACAGCTCCAGTAAAAACAAAAAGTAAACTGGGAAAAAAAAAAAAAGAAAATAAAAAAAGGCATTCACTTTCATTTTTCACTTTTTCAAAGGAAAAATAATTTAGTTCTGAAATACCATTTTTGAGATCAAACACTGTCACAGTTAATTTTAAAATGCTTACACTAAAACAAGCAAAACTTTTAAAGCTGACACGGCACTGACACTGTACCGCCCGTGCAGGCAGCTCTTGTTGGGTTCCACTGTGCAGCCCTGGCTCAGATCTGAGACCTTCTCTCTCTTCCCCAGCTACTGGCCGGAGCACCGTTCGGCAGCACGGTCAGCAAGACCATCCCCAAGGAGCACATTGCATCTGCTCAAGACCTGGACACCATCTGGTCGCTGGGGGCAAGGCTCAAAACACTCTTTCTTGTTTCACTATCGCTGTTCTGTTGCAATCCTTAGTTACTGCTCTTACTGACGGTCTCTGGTCTTCGCAGGGCTACCTCCAGTACTCTGTTTTGTTTTACGGCTACTACGGCCGTGACAGGAAGATTGGGAAAGCTGGATACAGGCTGCCTCTCGCCTACTTCCTTGTTGGAATGGCGGTGTTTGCTTACAGCTTCATCATTCTTCTCAAAAAGTAAGATCTTCCCTCTATTGCTCTTTATGAGCTTGCATGTTCAGACAATCAGTGATGCTATTTATATCACCTCCCCTGTATTCATTCTGCGCAGCTCTGTTAAAATGTTCAAGCCTGCTAATATCAGGGAGGCAGTATGAGCTTAATTCTAAATTGCTCTTTATCTTGCTATCATTAACTTCACACTCTGTTCCATTTCCCAGTCTATAAAAGGAGGGCAGTGCAAATGATCGTCTGTGTGCTTTGTGTTTGTGTAATATAAGGCCCAAGACTTGTGGAAAACCCCTCTCCTCTTTTCTGTTATAAATATTGTTATGGCAGAAACTTATGTTCGAAGTGTAATGCTTCCAGCATTATTATTTCCTTCTATTGAAATACAAATATAAAAATTCCCTCTTAGGTGTAGTATCATTTACATTGCTTCAGCAGCTTACTGCTGAAGGGCCAGGAGTAGGAGTTACTTAGCAGAGAGAGCAAAACTGCCAGTGCTAACCATAAATCCAGGGATGTGCAGTGCTTGGAGAAGGGGCAAGGTCACTCTATCCTCTCCTGATTTGATTTCCTTTCCCTTCTGGATACCTTCTTTTTTGGCACTGTGCAATCTGGGAACATTTTTTGCGCTGCCTGTAATAACTCTCAGTTTCGAAGTCAAACCTTCTCTTTTCATTTATTTCTATTCTACCTGTTGGTTTGTGCTAAGGGTCACTGGTATGTCTGAACTGATTTATGCATCTGCAGTTTCTGGATATGATTCGCTCTCTTCTCTTCTGACTTAGCTCAGTGACTCTGTCCTTAGCTGAGTACAGTTCCCTCTTTATTGCTGTCCTTCCAGATGCCCTTTCTTTCATAAACCATTATGTCTCATTTCTTTGCAATCTCATCACTTTGCAATATTCTGCCTCCTTGCCTATCTGAGATGAGAAGGGATTTTCTTCCCTCTTCCCAAGGTCTGTAAAATAGCATTGGGGTTTCTCTTTGACAATAACAGATATTTTGAAGGTCTTGTCTGATCTGGACTGATCTTGTCCATGATTACCAGTTATGCCAAACTAGCTTGTAATTACAGTAATTACAGTAACAGCAAACTTAGTGATGGTGTCTTCCAGCTGGATCCTACCTGGAGATTGTAAAACTGAAATATGTGTAAGTCCACAGTTGTAATGCTTTATTTGTCAGCTATAAAGATAGTAAGCATCAAAATGCCCTTTCACAGTGAGTCACGTCTACACTAGTTGTAAAGTGAAGTTAATGTGCTGAACCTCACCCTGTGTTCTGTTCTTCAGAAAGCTGCCAACAATGACACCAATTTCTGCAAACTTTATGTAGCTCTAAATGAAGGGACATCTGAAAACTCTAAACTAAACCAGTGATTTTCTTCATGTTCATCTTCGCACAACACCAGCAGTTAAATAGTTTGATTTTTTTTTTTTTTTTTTTTTACAGAATGGCAAAGAACTCAAGAATGAGTTTAGCAAGTGCCTCTGATGAAAATTACACTTTCTGCTGGAGACTGTTCTGTGCTTGGGACTATTTGATAGGAAACCCTGAGGCTGCAGAGAGCAAAGCTGCTGCCATAGTCAACAGCATTAGGGTGAGCCACTGACCTTCAAATTATTTCAAGTTGATTTGCTTGTTAATCTGTAAGCCATGTAAATCCTTCCTCTCATTCCCCTGCACTTCCTATTGGTTTTTGGTATTCATTTACAGATCTGTTTGCCCAGGGGAGGGCTGGCTCACACCTGTGTGGTATTGCAGGCACATCATACTTGCTGACATTCTGCCACAGCAAGGCCATTGTGTCCTTCAGGAGAGTTTTATTTAATGTGTATGTGTATTAAATAACTGTATGTGTGACAGGAAATTATATAACTAGAAACAAATTTGCTTGTGATGAAATTTCATTGAGTGTTAGAATCAAATTCATGTTAGCAATTGCTTTGACAGGAAAATATGCAACTTTATAAAATGTGTAATTGCTTTTATGCAAAGAGAGTGTGTTATGCCTTAGGGATTCCTTCATAATAAGTGGAGAAGCAGAACCACATCTCATATTTTGCAAGATGCTTTTTTAAATGGTAATAAGTTTTATATCTCTCTCTTATGGTTTATAACTTCCTGGACACAAATTATTGCTCTTCGTTATTTTATCAGCTATTATTCAAGCTCCCTTGAGAGGGTCATAGCACCAAGCCTGTTGGAGTTCATCTGTACGATGCTCTTAGTCAAATGGTTTAGTTTTAAGTAGTCCTGTGAGCAGCAGGGAGTTGGACTCAATGATCCTTACGGGTCCCTTCCACCTTGAGATATTTTATGATCCTATAGTTTATTTCATTTCTCCATAACAAATGGAGAGACATCTTACAGCTCTCTCAATATTATAAAACACTTATAAATACAGATGTTTTCCACTTAGAATTTAAGAGCACATGTGGTGTTATCAAAAGTAATTAATTTCCCAAATTTGATGTATTCTCATTGTCATTGAACAAAATTACTTCAAATTGTGCCAAGGATAAATTAGTAAGCTATGACATTTAGGTATTTCAGTGAATGAGGTTAACTTCTGACATTTCTGTATTATACTAGTGACACCCAGTTTCTATAGGTGCATCCTGCAAAAAATCTGGTAGTGTAAACCCCTGGTTATACCCCCTTGAACATGCATGACTGAAAGTGCACAAGTACTTGCTTACTGTGTATGTTTCTCAGAAATCTCCTTCACTGTTGAAGCTCACATATGACTGCTACAAAGCAATGAAGACAAAGAGGTGTTTCTCTGCTTGCACTTCCAGGATGTGATGCTTTTTATTAGTATACCTTAATTTCTGTGAAAGATGTGTGCATTATTTTTGCTGAACGTTATTAAAATGGTAATGCTGTGTTTCTTTCAAGGAAGCTATATTGGAAGAGCAGGAGAAGAAGAAAAGCAAAAACTTGTATGTATATGAGATCAGAGGTACTTTACAAAGCACTGTTTTAATGTATCAGTGCTAATCTGCATGTCTCATACTTGTAAACCATGTTAGAAATGACCCCTGGTGTCATAAAACAACCTACTGTATTGTATTTTTCTTTTGTTCTAGGGCAGTGACTATAACCTTAAGAATTATTGCAAACATCCTTGTGCTTCTCTCGCTTGCTGGAAGTATTTACATCATCTACTTCGTCGTGGATCGATCCCAAAAGTTAGAGCGCATCAAAAAGGAATTGACTCTATGGGAAAAAAATGAGGTACACTGTTTTTATGTCACCTCTGTGGTAGAAGGAGGATTACTGTCTTGGGCCTGTCTGTAGCAAGTGGGCACGTAGGTATAAATCACAAGAGATAAGGCAGAAGAAATGAGGGATGAGTGGTTAGAGTGGTGCTTCCCTGGATCTCTCTTCACTCTCTTGCCCCCTTTGCTCTGCTGGCAGGTGTTAGTGGAGCTGAAGTGGGCAGGGGGAGGTTGCAGGTCCTCATTTCACAGAGACTGCAGTTCTAGCAGGTCCCTTTTGTGTGAGGTCAAAGCTTAAACTCTCCTGTCACTTACAATTCTGCTTTTGCACCCATAACTGAGCTGAGCAAACACTGGGCTGATGGATCAGAAAGGAATAGACTTTGACAACAGCAGTGGATTCCAGGTGGGGGATACCAAATGTTCTGTGAATATTTCCATTCAGAGGAATGACTGAAAGTGATTAGGTATGGAGAAGCCACTCATTCATTTCAGAGGAAGATGCTGGCTTCATATTTCCTACATATTAAGTTTTTATTTCAATCAATAAAGTAGAACTTTAAAGCTACAATATCTGGAGTAAAGACTCCTGAGTGCTATTCCAGATCTATAACTTTGGACCATAACTACTGTTATTTCTAATGTCAATAACAAATTTTTAAAGCATCTCCTCCAAGTAAAGCAATCACCAAAGCATGTGCCTCAGCAGTATTTCAATCAGCACCCAAGGTTCCGCAGAAGATCTACATAAAAAGCTACAAAAATGCTGCATATTTTTGTTCCGTAGGTAAGCGTAGTTGTGTCACTGATCACAATGATTGCACCCTCTGCTTTTGAACTTGTGGCAGCTCTGGAGATGTATCATCCAAGGACCACTCTTCGCTTCCAGCTTGCCAGGTATGGGCATTATGAAGTGTAGAAATATTTGGGGAGAAAGGGAAGAAGAGACAAGGTATGTTCTATGTCACATGTTTTAGTCCAGCCAAGCCAGAGAATGTATGAGAATTTCATGTGATAACAATTCTGATAACCTGTATTTTATTGTCTTTGCAGGGTTCTTGTTCTATACCTGGGAAACCTCTACAGTTTAATCATTGCACTCCTGGATAAAGTGGACAGTATGAGTGTCACTGTAAGTTTAACTTAGTGTTTTCTGATGTGTAAAATTAGCAGACTTCATAGGTAGAATTCCATTTATTGTAATTTATGTGAAATCAGATGAAAATTTATTTGAAATTGATTAAAACATATAACAGTTTGATAGGATTGTAATGTTAAGTTTAGTGAATTTACTTACAGTTTTTTAAATTAGTTTTTTAGGAGAGCTGGATCCATTTTACTGCTGATGTAACAAGATAAATATATTTATGTACACTGCTGAACTATTAAAAAAAAAAAAAAAAACGAACAAAACATCACTTTAGGTCAAATATTTCCAGCTAGCTAAAATCAGCTTTCAGTCTTGTCCTTATAAGTTCCATTTGATTCTGTGCACTGACAGCTACTTAACAGTCACCTAATTGCTGCTGGAACATATATGAAGAAATGCCTCTGTGTGTGTAGAAGGTACAGACATCTGCGCCTATGTAGAGTTAAAAAGTAGCTTTGGGGACATTTATTATTTCAGGTCTCTGGCGTTACAAACAATGCAAGTAATTCTACCACCTCCTTAGCAACCAAAACTCTTTCTAAAGACGACAACTTTACTATTCCTAATGTACAAATTAAGAGAAGCGGCACTGTCACACTGGAAGAGCAAGACTTGATGGTTTCTGAATCACTGGTTAACAAAACTTCCTTTAACACCCAGAACCCACAGGATCAGTGCTGGGAGACATATGTTGGTCAAGTATGTAACTGTTCTATTATGTTATCATCTTATTCCTAATCTACATTTGCAAAAAATGAAAATCATGTTGTGTTCAGTTTTAGAGCTCTTCTTCCTATAAATTCCAGAATTCAGCTAATTTAGCTAAGGATTGTGTAGAATGAGTAAAGACTATGCTAAGTCATCGGCCACAGCTACAAGCTTGGATTTTCTTTGATATCTACAGTAAATTTAGTGTTGTACAAATGTTCTTTTGCCAGGCTTTGGTCTCTGTCTTCAGCTCTGCACAGGCAGATCTGTACAGATGCATGACATGAATCCTATTTTAATAGGATACATCCCACTAACTCATATAGAGAAACATGACTATAAAAACATATAAGCAACAACATGCACCCTGTGCAGATTCAGGTTGCTGCCTCAATACATGGAGATGCAGACCCAAAACAAGCATGAGATTGTGCTCTTGGTCATTTGCACAGTATCTCTAAAGTCTCTATTTATTCTGCCTCAATAAATCACTAGAGAATCAAGTGCTCTTCACTTCTTCAGAGGGAGAGAAGACAAAACCAAAAGTTTTCAAAATACCATCAATTTGCAGGACAGGGGCCAGTTGGGTGGCAGTGCCACGTTCCCATAATGGGGTGAAGAAAATCCAGAGATTCAATGACACTTTTTGCTTCCCTATGTGTGAAGGGTATATTATTTGTGGCCTTTATTTAAAGTGACTGTCAGGGGCACTAACACAAAGAGAGAGAAATTTTAACCACACAAAATGCAAAAGGTGTAATTTGAGGCTCTGGTCTCTCTCAGTCACAGTCATGTCTAGGCTACTAGATTAAGAATGATGCTGGTGTGGTTTTGACTTGCTAAGCTCTGTGTTCCAGAGTGAGCATATTAAAGGTCTTATTTGACTGTTGGGAGAAAAAGACCCCTCCTAGTTTTATCAGCCTAACTTCTATTCTTGTACAACCCTCTTCCTTTTGTACAGTCTCATAGGAACTAAGGAGGTTTGAATGATTGGAACCAGCTAGAGAAGTTTAGAAACTGAACCTTTTCTATTTAATTTTATATTTTGAAAGCTCAATTAAATATAGGATAACCCCATTCCTTTGTAAGCACTAAAAATCTCTCTTTTATGGTTTGATGGTCCTATGCCATTGGGGTTTGGGTTTGTATGAATAATAGGATTTTTCTCATTGTGAAGCACTTAGCAAGTATGTATTGCAACAGTCAGTTTAATAAAGGACTGGGTGCAATAGAAAAACCATCCTGTTTCAGTTGCACTACATAAATTTTCAGAACAGTCATTAAAAAGAAATTTTGATACCATCATAACCAGAGTTTTATTGCTGCAAGCAGTAGAAGGCACCCTGGAAGCTTGATTATATTTATTCTCTTTGCCAGAACAAAGACAAGTAAGGGAAAAGCTTAAAAGGAAGTAATTTACAGATTCAATTCATATCTTATCAGAATACTGAGCTGAGCCAAAAATACAAGTACAAATGCAAAAGAGCCATATGCAGTCCATTCGCTTTCAGAATGACTCAGTATGTGTGAACAATGTGTATTTCAGGAGATGCTAAAGCTTTCCATTATCGACATGATTTTCACAGTCGCAAGCATCCTGCTAATTGACTTTTTCCGTGGACTGTGTGTCCGATATTTAAGTGACTGCTGGTGCTGGGATCTAGAAAGCAAATTTGTAAGTACAGTCCTTATTTTATCAAACTGAGATGCTGAAGATGGGTGGGCTCCTTCCCTCAGTACTGAATGTCCCTAAAGTCTTTCCACGGATGAACAATTTCTTGGTAGCGCCCATCTACAAAGGCACAGCTCACACTGAGTTTAAATTGGAGGGCACAGGGTAAATGCTGAGACTGAATGTTTTTCTCAAGCCTACTCCCATGTCTCTGGTGCATTTTCCCAAAATGAGATCACTGAGCAATTCCAGAGTCAAAGGTGAGACAGAGGTCATGGAGTTGCTCCCTACCCTTTTCTGTAGCTGTAACATCGAGCTGTAACAAAGACAGAGGTCCAAGATACTATAACCAAGAGCAAACAGCCCTTTAAGAAAACTACAGTGGGTAATACTTGGTTAGCAAGAAGCTGTTGTTATGGAAGCCTGAGGAGTGTTCTTTGTCCCTAACTAAAGAAATTAAGTAAACTAGAGAGGAATTAGTTTATTTAATCCCTGGCTGCAGAGTAGGTTCTGCTGTTTTCCCACTGCCTGCCAAAAGTTGGTATTTGATCTGGATGTTTCAGGCTATGTGTTGCCTGCAAACTAATTCAGCCAAACGCTTCAAATAAATGTTCTGAAAATAAGATTGAGAGAAAGGTATTCATCTTATACTACGTTTCTTCTAGCCAGAATATGGAGAATTCAAAATTGCAGAGAATGTATTGCATTTGGTCTATAACCAAGGAATGATCTGGTATGTAGTCCTTAAGTGATTTTTCTTGTTCTTTGCTGTCTGATTGCTAAGTCAATCGGATGATTTCAATGAAACCTATTCTAGTAGTATATTGGTAATACGATATTTAACATTAACAGATCATCTGTTAACAGTGAGCTGTTGTTTTCCTGTTGGCGGTGGGGTTTTTTTGTGTATCCTGTTGCCATTCAAATGGTTTCTGGCAACACTGAGCGCTGGCATGACATTATTTTTCCAGGATGGGAGCTTTCTTTTCACCTTGCTTACCAGCATTCAACGTTCTCAAGTTGATTGGACTCATGTATCTCAGGAGCTGGGCTGTGCTAACGTGCAATGTACCACATCAGCAGGTTTTCAGAGCATCTCGGTGAGTCAGAAGGAGAACTAAAGAGAGAGAATAAATCAAATGCAGACAATGGAAATGTGCATATGAATCAAATTAAGGAGATTTTAGCTCTGAAAGTTGACAATCAAATTTCACAGTAATACTGATAGCAAAGGTGTGTGGAAAAAAATATAGTTACTGGGAAACTGGAGGGCTTGTAAAGCAGGGTAGTTGAAGATATGCAAGAACTGAAAAATATGTCAGGGAATATTCCTAGACAGCTATATATGACCTAATATAAATGCAAAATATGATGGAGCACAATAACCTAGATGTGTTAACTGTTCCAAGTCCTATTTTCTCATGTTTGTCTCCTTGAAAGCTGTGAAGTGTTTCTGCTTTTGTCTGTTGCATCACACAACAGTTTCCCCCTTTTTTTTTTTTTTTTCTATCATGATGAATATCTTATTTACTCAAAATGAAAAGAATTTAGGACATCTTTAATTCTTAAGAATCCATTATTTCTAACATCTCTTGAAGATGAATCAATTTCTGCCACTGTTCTTTTTCTCCCCCAAAGCAACTGGGCAGTAAGGTCAGTTTTTATCAAAAGGTGCAGTAAACAGTTCTCTGGCTGCTGCAGCAGTATCTGGAAAGCAGTGTAAATAGGATTTTGATCATTAAGAGTCTGTCTAAACCAGCTCTATCCAGGCTTTCTAATTATAGCAGAATGATTTTAATGTTTCAGAAATGTAGATCTTGACAGGAAGACACAGACATGAACCTTTTAAGTTGCCTCTTTTTCATTGTGCTTAGTATAATCTGAAACTTGTTGCACCTTCTTGCAGGTCCAATAATTTCTACTTGGCCATGTTGCTGTTTATGTTGTTCTTATGCATGTTACCAACAATTTTTGCTATTGCCAGATATAAGCCATCTTTAAGCTGCGGTCCCTTCAGGTAAGTTAGAACAGACTAATGAAAATTGCAAAGATTCTATTTCCCCCTCCTACAATAAAATCAGGTTTAATAATAAACAAATTATAGATGTAAAAAGAGAGAAAAAATCACAATGCTTTTCTACTGCCAGTGTTTTACAGTTTAAGGTATAATAAAGTGAATATGTAATTGTTCTGAGTGTATTTGCTCTATAGAAACAGTTCAGTTATGTTTGCTCAGTAGTACATTGCATTATATTATGTAATCTCACACGTGTCACTGTCTTGTGTCTCAAGTTTTTTTTCCTTTTCACTGTAATTTTCCAAAGTAGTTTTGGATGAAAATTCTCGTTTATTCAGTGCAACACTGCTTAACAAATATACCTAGGATTACTAGCAAATTATTTTTACCTTTTTTGCCCCTCCACCTCATATAGTGGTCAAGAAAAAATATATGATATTGTTTCTGAAACGATTCAAAATGATTTTCCCACGTGGTTCAACACAGTGATTACTTACATCAGCAGTCCTGTGGTTGTCCTCCCTGCACTACTGCTTTTATTGTAAGTACTTTGGTTTTCACAGGCAGGTTAAATTGATTTTAATAATACTGGCCTTATCTCTGGAGAGTCAAATATTGATACTGAGGAACAAACACTGCATTTTTGCAATTTTATTAAGCATATGTGCTTAAAAAAAAATCCAACACCTCACTGAATATATGGTGTATGGATCAGACAAGAATAAGAGTATGTTAAAGACTATTACTGCATTATCAAAAGGAATTTCTTGTAACCTCACTGAATATATGGTGTATGAATCAGACAGGAATAACAGTATGTTAAAGACTATTACTGCATTATCAAAAGGAATTTCTTGTTTTGGGATACTGTGTTAGAGCAAGCTCATTCTATTGTGTCAAGGCTTGCAGTGCTGCTTTTTCCAGGAAGTTAAGTTTTCTCTCAAGAGTTCATCAGAAATAATTTTTCCATTTCCTCATGGTCTTCACTTCAGTTTATGACAGTGAACAGTCTGTCTTTTAAAGAAGGTACTCAGTCATCCTGATTTCTGACAAGATAAATCAATTATGACTGTCTGCTCTTAAGTGTTAATTTAATATAACTTGCTGCAGACTCTCCAGTGGAAGTCTTTTCTTACTTAGACTCTAAATAATTGTTCCTAGCTGGGAATTAATATCAACTTTGAGATGTTTGAAATTCACTTTGCTTCTATGAAACATCTTTTGTCTTGCATGTACTTTTGTACCATTTTTCTCCCTGTAAACTGAAGACAAAGGCAGAGTTTGTTCTGCCATTGGGCTTTTCAAACAAATGAGAAAGATCGAGGCAACACTTCCTATTTGTAACTTTTTCCTCTAAGATCTCGGTCATGTAAATATGAGCATATTTACAAATTCAAGTAGATCTATCGACTGTTTCAAACTGAGGGCAAAGCACATTTGTAAATATTTGTGGTATGAAGTCTAGCTAGAGACTTTACTTCAACTGAAAGCCAGTGTAATCCATTATGTCAGGCCATAACCTGCCAGGATCTGATCTCGGCTGTGCCAGGGTAAACAAGGTGTTATTTCAGTCAGCCAACAAAATTACATTGGTATGAGTGTGCAAGCTCAGCTGTAGTTCTGGTGTCTCTGTTCCGTAACCCTGGACTGGGGGGAAAAAACAAGACAATATTTATCAAAATTACGTGTCCAGAATTTAAAAAAAAAAAAAAAAAAAATTAGAAATGCACCCAGGGTTACATGGACAATGAAAAGAGCTGTAAAAACCACAGGTGAAATTAGAACTGCTATTAAATCTGTTTTCAGTGTCATTTATTTCTTTTATGTGTTTGCTTGAAAGAAGGCTGTGATTGATTATTGTTGTATAAGAAAATGATACAGAGCAACAACTGAACCTGTACATCATTTTGATGACCTATAAACCCTCAAAGGGAAACTGTGTCAAGAATGTTTGAAGTAATTCATATCACCTCTTTCACTTCTAGCATGCTAATCTACTACCTACAAAGTATTGCAAGATCATTAAAATTCACCAACAATCAACTGAGAATGAAGATCCAAACAGTAAGTACAGTGCACAGAACTTTTACATGTAATTTGGTGGGTTTTCAGTAAGGTACAAACCTAATTAAATCACTACAGTAACTTCCAGTGTTTCATAAAACACTGTAAAACAAATCCCATGTGTTTAATCTTTACAGAGAAGTGGATTTACTGTCTAATCTATAATAATCTATAATAATTTACTGCTTCCCATTCTTCTGAATGTATTTTAGGAAAGAACTGAAGATAAGAAAAAGGTGGTTCAGATGGCAGTAGGTAAGTAGGCTAGCTTTAGAAATGCCACTATTAATTAAGCATTTGGACGCAAAACCATTTTGATTTCTCAGATAGGGAGCTACAACTACATTTTAAAAACTGTATAGTGTGTGTTGAGAACCAAATTGGGTCTTCTAAAAAGACGTGTTGGCTTGTTGCCCAATTTGGAATCCTACAGTGCAACATCCAGGGTTTTTTCTATATCCTCAATACTCCATTTACCACATACTTTAGTATGAGGATCCACCCCTTTATCATCACATCTCCCTTCGTGGCACCAGTTTCTCTTTTCTGAACACATTAGGTTCTGTTGGCATCGGATCCCTGACTGAAGGGGGAATTTGAGCAATTGCATTTACACAGCAGCTTCTAAATATAGAGAACTGGATAGTTCCTGTAATAATTTCTGTTCTTTAGCCAGAATCCAAAATCTGGATAGTAATGACAAGAGACCAGACCAAGACAATGATATTATCAGCCAAGAGTCTTCTGTTCGATCCTCAACTCCCCGAAAGAACGGCAGTGTCTTGAACTTTGAATCTCCCGTGAGCAAAGGCACCAGAATACAAACCATTTCCCAGTCTGTGCCACAAACGGTGCCATCAACTGATGTTGCAAGACCTGTCAACGCAACTCCCACAACTTCAACCTCTTTAACGCCAGCTCCCTCCATAACAAGTGTACAGAAACCAAGAAATGATCATATCACAAACAGGTAAGTCTGCTTTGGTTTTGAAATGCCATTTATCCCAGCAGCTCCATGACATATGCGTGTTTATTGACAAAATAGCTGTGTTTATTTCCAAGATAGCTGTGCATTCAGTCTGTCTCAAGCTGTTAGGCAGCTGAGAAATTTTTTTTAAAGCAGATTAATTCAGGGGGACTATTCATATTGCTGGTGACACCACCTCCATAAGTTTCGCTTGAGATGGGATTATAAACCTTTTGAAATGATGTAGTTGATGGAGTTTACACATACCTTGAGCAAAGGTAAATACTAAACTTCCCCTCAGGCACATAACTAAAATAGTTTGTGTGGGATACTGTTTCCATGAACAAGACAAACGCAGTAAGACTGAAGGAATTCCATGCAGGTCTAGTTGTAGTGCAATCAGTTTAGGACATCAGCCGATTGATGCTTTAAGCTGCCTGTTGTGTGATAGATAAAGAACAGTTCTCAGAATAATATGAAAACAGAAAGGGAACATAACATGAGAGGTCAATTGCCTGCTGCCTTTTCCCAGGGAGAACAAATATATCTCCTAATTTCTGGGGTATGTTTCTCAGAATGGTTCTAAAAATTTGGAACAGTGGAAATACGATGATCTCCACTCTTTCAACCTAGTGTTTGACTTCGAGAGCAGCAATTTTTTTATGTTTTAATTACATTAATTGATAGGTATTTCAGTATTTTCTTCATTTTTTTTTTTCCCCTCCTAAAGATACCCAGGTGTTGTGCATAGGAGCACAAGTGAGCTCTGCAAAACAAAGTCCTGCACACCGGTGGCTTTCAAAAAGCACACTGAAGATATTCATTCTGAGCCTCTTTTCAGAAAAGCCATTCGGCAGGTAAATCCGGATGCCCTTGGGGCAGGGGCTCCTGTTTTTGTGGAATGTAGACCATATGCTACCAGGTATTTTCTGGTTAATGAAAATGAGCCCCGCAAAAAATCCCTCCGTTCTACCTCCCGACTCCAAAGGCATTTCAGAAAGGAGGAGTCAGGAGACATTATTGAGTTGTATCCACGCCATGTCAGAAGATACGTGGTTCGAACACCACACGAGATGTATTCCTCTCATCCCAGTGAAGATGATGAGGATGAGGAAGAACTTGGGAGAGAATTAATGAGCAGATCTCACCGCCCTCGCTCACTGTCTGACCTTCGCCCAGCACCACGGTTTTACATCGGGGAACATGCTGCCAGAGTGCATTGCAAATCCTGGGATGATGGTTTCGAGCTGGAACTGGACAGGCCTCCATATGCTTACAAAAAAGTACATCTGAACTATCCTGAGCCCCGTGTGAAACCAAAATCAAAGCAAAAACTGGAGCAATCTCTAACAGAATCTGATTCCATTTCCATTGAATCCAGCAGTGATCCGCAGAACAGCAGCAATGACCAGTACATCCAGGTCATTCATAGCAAGGACAAGTATCCAAAATCTGGAACAAAGCTCACCAAAAAGAAATCAAAAAACAGTGTTGATCTAAGTATGACTGAGTCTAATGAACTGGTATGCTCAAATGTTTGAGATAGTGCCCCAAGCTTTTCTGTGTTTTCAATAGGTGTATGTGCATTTATTGAACTTGGTGTTTGAGGTCTACCAGAGTAATTGTGACAATTAGTAGTCTTTGTAACAACCATGTATGCAGCTACTTGAAGTGGAAAAAACATAGCCTTGTGTTTTACTGTACCTTGCTTTAATATCACAACTGGTATGTTGCAAGACGAAAACGTTCCAAGTTGTTCCTTATTATGCTGTTAAAAAAACACAAAATATCCAACTACTGGAAAATCAAAAGCCGTGTACCTGGGGCTCTTCCTTTAAACCAGTACAAAAATATGAGATGAGGTTCTCTTTATCTGGCATAGTCACAGATAAAGATGCTTCCACTGAATAAATTCAGCCAGGAATCAGCTTCCTACAAACGGCATTACTGCTTAAGAGTATGGCATCTTCATGTGCCTTATTTGAATACACTGTGGCTCAAATAAATCAGGGGGACAAAAGTTAATAAGAGCAAATACTGAGATTTTTTTTTACAAGGCCCTGCATAATAATCCCTGGATTTATTTGATCATAGCAACGCGTGCCAGCCTTCTAGATTAAATCCTAGATCCTCTGTCAATTTTCTGGTAAGACTCAGCCCAGCCTGATAAGCTTCTCAGAGAGGAAAACTTTCGACCCGTGGCCTGTAAAAAACTCGCTTCACTACCCCTAACTGAATTCTAAATTCTATCCCGCTTTTTTCGCGCACAATTGCAATTTTACACTCTCTTTAGAGGCTGAAGATTTTATTCCCCATCCCCCCTGGCCCATGTCACTGGGATTGGGATCCCGCTGTGGCGGGCGCGGGGCGGGCCCATCTCTAGGGAAGCGCTCGGCAGCGCTCCGGCCCCGATCCCTGGGACCTTCCCGCGGTACTGGGGCTCGTTTCTCCGCAGGCCTCGCAGGGCAGCCCCGGTGATCCCGTGCCGGGCTCCCCCGCCCCGCTCGGCGGGAGGCGCGGCGGGGCCGGCCCGGCTGACCCTCAGGTGATGGGGCGGTGCCGCTGTCGGCCCAGGGGCGGCGCGGCGCGGGCGCTCAAAGGCGGCGGGGCGGCCCCTCCCGCCCGCCATGGAGCCTGAGGAGCGCGCCGAGGCGGCGGCCGAGCAGCTGCAGCTGTACCGGCAGGACCCCGGCGGCTGGAGGGGCTGCCGGAGCACGGTGGGTGAGCGGGGCCGCGGCGGGGAGGGGAGGGGAGGGCTGGGGGCCGGCCCGGCCCGGCGGCTGAACGCTTCCCCTCCCGCAGGGCGAGGTCGCGGTGTCCTGGAGACCCTCGACGGAGTTCGCTGGTAACCTGTGAGTACGGCCCGTCCCCGGGGTGAGGGGGATCGTCCCCGCGGTGAGGGACCGGGCAGAGTAGGGGGGAAACGTTTGGTTTCGTTTCGTCCCGCCGCAGGTACAGGGGAGAGGGGATCCTGCCCGCCAGCCCGCGGGATGTCTGGGAATGCATCAAGCCGGTGGCCGGCGGGCTCAGGACCAAATGGGACCAAAACGTGAAGGATTTCGAAGTCATCGAAGCCCTCACCGATGTAAGTTCCTTAAAAACTGTCCTGGTGAGATTAATGCAGCGTGTGTTGAGCAGCTCTGGGATCCGCACAGCCCTTCCTGTCGTGCCTCAGCAGACAGCCAGTGTTACCTGCAGGGAGGGAAAGAGGTCTTAAAAAGTTGTGTTATGTCTCTGTCTGGATCAGCTTGACAATACTGGGATAACAAACCTGTTTTTTTCTTTCATTTTTTTTTCTTTTCCATCAATTTTATATATTCTGTTAACATGTATAAATAATAGCTTTTCTTTCTGAAAGGAGCTGCTGATACATTCTTGCCTAATACTGCATACTTAAGATATGCAAATATATAGCATTAAAGATTCCCACACTATGTTGCTGTTAATGCTGCAAGTCAAGCTAGGCACTATTACCTTTAACAAGCTCTCTGTGTGAGAAGAGGAGGTTTAGACAATATATAGACTTAGCTAAGCAGTGAAGCATTCATGTCACCAGCCTTTAATTCAGGCCCCATCTTTCACCATGGCAGCACGCAATGCTCTGCACTGCACTGCCTTTAGCAGGCCTTGGACCTAATGCTTTACCTCTGTCTCTGTCATTAAAATGGAGATGCTTGGAGCATGACGGATGAACGAGGCTATGTATGAGCAGCAGCTTCTGCTACTGCAGTTCTTTTTTTTTTTTCTAGTTTCTAGTCCTTTTTTTTTTTCTTTAGAGTATTTAAAAGGCATTGGATTTAGATCCCCAAATCTGAAATATATGTGGGTGCTCGGAGGCAGCCAGGTGCAAACACAAGAGGTCTCAGAAATGCTTGTGGAAGTCGTGTGAAATTTGTTTTTCTTGGGGGAACTTTAAAGGCATTTTGTATTCATTATAAACTTGAGGAGTACTGCAACCTCCTGCTTGAAATTCATACACTTGCCAGCAGTTACCAATGTGATAGAATGTCTGTTTTGGGGAGCCTTTTATCACAGAGCCTCCACAGAAGGGGATGGTAGTGTTAATGTTTCTGCAGTGTAAGAAATTGGGTTATCAAGTTGTATCCCATGTATATGACACAAAGGAGTTATCTTTGCTTGCTTCCTGGGAACCAGAAGTGTTTTAACTGTCCTATGACTATAGATGTGCCAGATTTGCATTTCAGCATCCCTTGTGGTATCTGTCCTTGGTCAACCTGGAAGCAAGACATTATCACTATGTTTTTCTCCATTAAACTGTCGTTCATCTATGCAGCATAGTGCCTTTTGACTGTGCTGATTTATATTTTATTAAACAAAGGGTGTAGCAGAACTGTTTGATGTAGCTTAGAAAGCGTAACTGAAAAGTGTACCAAATAGTAGAGGTATTTTTCTGCATACTTCTGAAAGCATCAACTGAATAACTCTATTTTGTGATTTCCAGACTATCTCTGTATGCAGAACCACAACCCCTTCAGCTTTCATGAGGATTATTTCACCAAGAGAATTTGTGGATGTGGTAGTAATGAAGCAGTATGAAGATGGGACAATGCTATCTGCTGGTAAGGCACTGGTGTTCTCAGTGGGTTCATGTTACGTTAGGAGATACCCAGCAGCTACCAGAAACAAATATGAAATAAAAATTAAGTAACTCAGAAGTGGTTGACTTGATCTTGATCAGAAGATAAAATAGTAGTTGTCTCTCTGTGTTGTTGTTCTCAGTATATATAAGTCATCTTAACACTCAGGTAATGATGATACTTGTTGGCTGGTTTCTCCCGTTGCTATGCTTTTGTGATTGAATAAGTATTTAATTTACTATTAATTTCTGGAGTATTTTGTGTGTATTTTTGCTGTTTTAAGAATTTAAAGAACTTTTTAAAAGAAGTTCTATTTAGGCTAAATCCCATTTTAACGTTTTCTGGGCTGCATCTAGGTTTTGATGAAGCCACTGAATAAACGTACCACTCCTATATATGGAAATTATTGTTTTTATGAAAACAAATATAGTCCTGATCTTTAAGGGGCTGCCTCTGTATGGAAGGACATGTCTTTGTTTCTTTCACCCTGTGGTTTAACTGTTCCAAGTCAGTGCTTTTATTCCTTCACTGTTCAGGTGTCCCGTTTGCCCACTGTGTTCAGGAATGCCTTGCCAGGAATTCATATACTTGCTGGAGTGTAACTTTTCAGCAGGGACATATGCATGTGACATGGTTTTATTGAAGGTGTAACCTGAATGACCTTGTGCAACACGGGTTCAGTGAAACTCCCTTGAAGTGTCCTGATGCTTCCTTCAGAGCTCAGTAATAATTGCTTCTAAATTCAACCCTTCTTTGATTTCGCCACTCTGAGGTCAGGGTGGTTCCTTTTAATGGTCTTTCCTGACAGTTTCATGACACAGCCCCACCTTAGGAGGGTTATATTGCCATTCTTTTTAAATATATTTTCATACAATGAGTTTGCTTCCCAGCTTGGTACTTTGAGCACCGAGCACTCTCCCATCTTCTGTAAGAATGACACTTTTCTTCACTGCTTTTTCTTACAGCCACCAACGTGGAACATCCGCTGTGTCTTCCTCGACCAAATTTTGTGAGAGGTTTTAATTACCCCTGTGGCTGTCTCTGTATACCTGTTCCAGGGTAAGAAATGATCTATTTGACTGTTTTGAATTCTAAAGCTCTTCTTATCTATTGTGTGGTGTGTTTATGTGTATGTGGCCACATGTGACCTGTAGCCTTTTGGCAGTGGCATGTTTCTGTCTTCCTAGTAATCATTATGACTGAGTGCCCTTTTCGTGTTCTCATTTTTGGGCAATGAGTTAGTTTCTCTGCATTTCCTAGAGGGAAGTCTTTAATGTTACAGAAACTGTCATCATGGTAGGATTCTCGCTGATCTCTTAAGCAGAGATTCTGCAAAACATACAAATATGGTCTTAATTTTTGGTAATTGAGTATCTAGTTGTTTATTGTAATTTATAATTATTCATAAGCAGAGTCAAGTGGGGCCTACTTAATCTGTAATTTGATAGCTGCATTCACTGAAGTTTACCTGTTTGTTTTTTAAAAAAAGTTCTTAGAAATACCTATTCTAATACATGTAAGAGTCATTGAAAAGTTCTTAATGCTCTTAAACTGCTCGCTGTAAAATCACTTGCATTTTCTTTGCAGGGAACCAGACAGGACTCAGCTCCTCACTTTCTTTCAGACGGATCTTGGTGGCTACCTTCCCCAGACAGTGGTGGATTCCTTTTTTCCATCTAGCATATCTGGATTTTACAGTAACCTGACCAAAGCTGTTAAGACATTAAAAGCATGACAAGACAAGTTGCTGACATCACCAGCTGAGGGCAGGGAAGAAAACTGGCAGCTTGAGGGTAAAAACAGGAAGTTGACCTCAGGACTTTTTAGCTGGCAAAGATGCTTAAGGAAAGTGACATGAAACAATGAACAGAGTAAAATAATTTTTTAAAACAGCATTTTGTACCTGTCTCCATGCAGAACAATGCATTCTTTTCTAATATGAAATTCTTCACTTATAGAAAAATATTCCACCAAAGGCTGGAAGAATCCTGGAGGCAGCACTGGTGGCACATGCTGAATCTGTTCTTGGCCATGCTTTGTCAACGTCTACAAAGTTGCTAAATCCCACTTAGTGCCACAGAGTTAGCCGGGTGTGGGTCAGCTCTGGTCTCTCAAACCTCGTAGATTCCTGTGGAACAGTATTTCTTCCCCCAGAAAACCGGTAGAGCTGCTAAGATGTTTCAGTGGGTCTAAGCTAGGGCATGGTAAAAAGCCAGAACAAGTTGGATTGTTTGGAAGATTCCACTTGTTTGTTCCAGCAGATGTCAGCAGTGATGGTAAATATGCCTTAAGTGCTCTTTTCTAAGTCAGGGTCCAGCAGTGCAAATCAGGTCTGTGGGCTGGCAAATACACACTCTTCCTTTCCCCTCTCTGTACCAAAACCAGTGATTTCCACTGTGTCATTAAACAAACTGAATTGACAGAGTGGCAATAAATAAAGAGGATTAAGCACTTTACTTGCCATTTCTTAAACTGCACCTGAAATGACCCTTTTGAACTGTACTTGAATGTTTTTTGGTCTCCTGTGGGGAAGGATTTTAACGGGTAAATAATCGTTTTGTAGCTATGTCTTGACAGGCCATAAGGACATTGCTTTTCTCCAAGACTGGTTTGCCTCAGCATTATCTTGGGAAATTAGCACCTGATTTTGCATGCAGTATTGTGTCCATCTTTAGGAAATACCTATGGCATTGCTTGCTGCAGGAATGTCAGACATTACTATAGGTTACATATAATTACAAAAAGAAAAATAATTGCTGAATTAGGAATTTAAATGCAGGTTGTGATTTTAATGCAGTAACTCGATTATTTAACAAGGTTAAAATGCTCTGCTTTCTGTCCCTGTATTTTTTTATATTTATTCTAGGGCATGGACTTGCACACAAAGCTTACCATTGTAAATCTTGCCCTATGGAACAGTTTTTCAAGGAAATGGTTTTTAGTCTAGTCTCCTTTATATACAAAGATGTAAAAACTTGCGTGAGTGTGGTGAAATAAATATTTTTTCTGCTACATCTTACTGTTTTCCCTGAATCATCCTTTAAAGTGGTTCTTCATGCACCTGCCTTGCTGTCAAGGAAAAATAAGAGCTACTTAGACTTCCAGTATTTCTCTGAATTTAGGGCAACAAGAGAGGAAAAAGTCTTCCCTACCATCTGCAAAGCCCACTACCTGAGGAAGAGGTATTTTGGTGAGAACACTCACCCTTCACAGATTCTTTGCGCTTGGTTGGTCTTTATTTCCGGTTGCTGCATTCTGTACTCAGGAAGAGTAGCAAATTCACTCTAAATGTACTGAAGTTGTTTGTCATGAATTGCAATATCTTGGCAAGTCTTTCTAGGACTGTCATCAATTTAATTAGCAAAAAGTTCAAGAAGCAGAGCTGAGATCAGTACTTGTTATTTCTGTGAGTAAACCTGTTGCAGATAATGTGGCTTTCTTATTAGCTATTTGTTTTGGGGTTTTTTGATTGCTGTGGGCAACAAAAGGTAGGTGAAGCTCTTTATTGCAATAATTTAAGGATCCCTTTTCTGAGTGCTCAACAACTTCTATCCAGAATGAATTAAGAACCCTTAATTTTCAGCCTTCTGCCCTGCCAATTTGGAGTTGGAAATGTCTTGGGAAAGAGTTTCGTGTAGGTACCAGTTTAAAAATGACCAAAAAGATTCACATTTTTCTCTTATTTTGGTTGCTACCCCATCAATAGAATTTTCCTTTCGAGATAAGAGGTGGTTTTTTGGAAAAGACAACTCGGTTGGTTAAGGTTTTGGAAGCGTGGGGGCAGATGGCTTGTCAAGAATGTTCTTTCAAGGATTAACATGCAGTTGTCTTGTGAGGAAAGGCCAAAGCAAATTAGATGCCTGGATTCAATAATACCTTCTGCTGCCTGTCCTACTTCCCTTTCTCTCAGTTGCTCTTTCTGTGGCATTGTGTTAAGTGCACAGAAAATAGCTTCCGAGCTCCTTAATTTCTTCCTGCTGAAATTAAGTAACCGAAGAAGGGTACAGAAAATTTCCAGCTCTGGGAAGGTGAGCAGCCAAGGACAGTAAGGAGTGCAGCCATCTGGCTTTTAGCTGGTGAGTTACCACTTCCATCCTGCCATTGCTTCTCTCCCTTCAGTGAAGCAGGTCAGAGAAGACCAGCTGGGGACACGGGACCATCTTGCCATAGATACACGGTGCTGCTGGTGGTAGAATTCCATACAGTGCATATAGAAAGCACTGCCACAATGCTGATGGTAGTGGTTTGAAGCATATGTTTGTCTCCTGGTTTACCGTTTCCAGAATAAACAATTCAGTTCAGAAGTACTGGGATTCCCACACACTCTCATTGGTGCTTTCCCTTACAGAATAACAGAGACCTTTAAAAAATAAGTGTGGTTGCAAGGTAAGACTTGGTTCTGAATGGCCTTGTTATTTTCCTGCTGATTTCCTCTGAGATCTCTGGCCAGAGGAAGGTTAGGAAAACCTGCACTATATTACCCCCAGCTTCCTGCCTCACCCGTGAGAACTTCTTCCCACTCTGTGTTTGACTGCTGGAGTTGAGATGGCTCTCTTAACTGCTAGTAGACCGTTACCTTGACAGGTTTTGACTGTCCTTGAGGTTCTGTGTTTTGAATAGAAAAATTAGAATTTTCTAGATATTTGACAAACTGCTGCATGCCCCTTTCTCTGCCTGTTACATATTCCCTCGGGCAGTGTTTAGTTGAAGGCTTGTAGACACATTTCTTCTTCCTGGGAAGGTAAGGAAAGGCAGGGAACAGGCTTTGGAGAGAATCAATGAAAACATAGCACGGGATGTGCTTCTGATATTTTTTAAGTTAATGGCTTAAAACAGGAGCATACTTTAGCTGTCACGTATTTTATTACAACCAGAATATTATTAATAAAGTCATTATTTTATAATTCTACACTTTGACATCTGTTTCTGAACATTGGAATAAGAATCATGCCCATTTTCTGCACATCTTAGACACATCCCAGACAGCTTTCTCTGTACTGGAAGTGATGTCCTTTATACTCTTCATGTGTGCTTTCTGAGTTTCTTGCTGTGCTAGCCAAGTGCCTGCAAGTAATAAAATCCTTTGTTTGATTATTGGCAGTAGTCTAATTCCTCTCTTTACAAAGTTTTGGATGACTTGGTGGTAACAGAGCTCCGATTCTTCCTCTTGATGATGGCTGTGATGGGCCCATCAGGTAATGCCTTGATTACATTCCATGCTTCAAAACGAGTGAGTCCTTGCATGGCCGTTGTGTGCACTTGTAACAGCTCATCACCAGGCTGAACAGGGCTGCTCTGTTCCAGTGCAGTCCCTGGGGAAAGAAAATTAATTCCCTTTAATTCTTTATGTGGAGGAGACTGAAATGGATCTTTGACTTATTAGTGAAATAGCTGGACCACCAGCATGTTTGGTAGAAAACACCTGGTCCCAGCAGGCAATGAATTACTGGCACCAAACAAGATAATGCTGCATTTGCAAAAAATACCACTTCCATAGCTATAAATCAGCAGTCATGAAATCCACAAGTCTGCATCAGCTGGGAACATGTCGTGTATCCATTTAAGTGTGTTTACCTTTAAATATCCTGTTGATGATGATGGGTTTATCTCCCTGAACAGACCCCTTCCCTCCTTCCAGACTGAATCCCAAACCAGCAGGTGTTTTTTCTAGAGTTACAGTGCAAATTGTATCTCCAGTTGCTGGAAAGAAATGGAGAGTTACCAGGTGGGCAGCACATAGTCCAAAAAGCTAAAACATCTGTTACAGAAATGAACTTCTGGTTTGTTTGCAAAGGTATCATAAACGGTGAAATGAAGAGAAAGTGAAAACTTTTAATTTCTCTTTTTGTCATTTTAAGGTCCCCTGGGAAGCTGAGGAAAGAAAGTTGTGTTTGAATTCATGTGAGAATGGAAATATAAGACATTTACTGGAAGGATAAAAATCTGTTCCATGAAAAAAATTTCAGGTAAACATTTGACTTGCTATCAACTACAAAGCTGCTAATGCATATTTGCAGATGGAAATAAAGCTACAGATCTCCAGATCATGCTTTAGGGAAAAAAAAAATAGAAAAATATCTTGAATGTGAAATATTCTGCAAAACTCTGACTTTACTGTGTTTCAGATGTAGCCACCTGCTACATTGAACAATAGCACATTGTTTAAAATGAAATTCTCCTTCACAGAGAACAAGTCTTGTAATAATATTAGAATAAAGAATCACTGTTCACTGAGTTGTCATTATATCTTCAATTAGATGTGTTGCTACAATAACCACCTTTGTATTACATCTACAGAAGTTCATATAGAGAATCATACTAGGTTTTTAGGGAGTTTTTTTTTTTTTTAGAAATCCATTAGTTCTTTCTCTTTTCAAGGGAGTTATTCAAGATGTCTGTTTCAGGAATGTTTTATTAACTGTGCTGTATTTAATTGCGGTTTTCAGATTTGTGCAGCCAGTGCTGCTTTATGAACACCTGGATTTCAGGTGATGAGAAAACACTTGTGTGGGGGCTGCAAGGTAATGCCGATAAACCTACCAGACTCTTGAGAGGCATCACTTGCTACTGAAGATGTACTAGAGTTGATTGAAGCATTGAGATTTGTTTCTCCATCTTTAGGCTTTCTAGTGACAACAACAGCTTGTCTGGGTTGGCGGGCTTGCCGCATGATTGCTGAGGCATCGTTGTGAGTCACACCTTTGAGAGACTTTCCATTAATGGATAGTACTTCATCTCCTTTCTGAATAGTTCCTTCCTGAGATGCCAGTCCATTGGGAAACACTTTGTGAACCTATTGAACAGCCCAGACACCACACATGCACACAGGGGAAGAGGAGGGGGAGAAAAGGTCAAATCACTAAATCATTCAGTTAATACTTTTTACCATGTGAATTTTTCATTCTTTGCCAGGAACAAGTTGTTTCTATCATGCTTCAGAACTGAGGACTGAATAAATTTGTACAGAGAAGTTGTCCTGTGAATATCCCTCCTCAAGCAGCCAGGCATGCAGTTTGGCCCTGGTACCAGATGGCCAAAGCTGTGCAGCCTGTGGTGTGTACCTTGTGTATGCTACTTACTGACCCTCTTTCTGCTCTGTTCATGTGAGGAGGAAGGCATGGAGCTTATCTCTACCCTCCAGACCCCTCACGTATTTATGCAACCATCTCATTCCTCCAGACCACCCTGCTTGGTCTTCTGTAAGCACAAGATGTTGGTTATTCCCTGCTGAGGGCTGTGTGTTTTGCCTTGGCTTTCAGAGCTGTTGGGGATTGGGTGCCCAAGGAAACAGGACACTGCCGCCAGTCACCTGGATAGGCAGATCTGTGCAGAAGGATTCTGTTTTCACCTACTGTGACCATGGTTCTTCCAACCCTATCAGCACAGCTGCCTACTTTGATTATGCCAACAACCAAACACTGGAGCAGAAAACCAGCAAGGTTTATGTTTTTAGATGGAGTAGTTGTTTTGGGAGTATTTTTTAAGAATTATTTTACTTACTGTTACTATTTTGTTTTCTAAATCAATGCCCCCTGCCAGGCTGAATCCAAGCCCAGTATCTTCTTCTTTATGCAAAATTGTAACATGAATATCATCAAATTCCTAGGCAGAGAAAGGAATAAAGTAAAAAACTTCCCGAAATACTTGTCACAATGATTGGAAAATCAGCATGTTTTCTTTTCCTCTATTGTGCATTTTGTAATGAGATTAGTGGCATAAGCATAACATTAAAGTTGCAAAGATTAACCAGATGCATTCACTCCACAGCTTTCTGAAAATCATGCACAAAAAGAAAAAAGCAGGTTTACCTTTAAAGTTGCTTCATCTAATGCTTTGACTTCCTCTATAAGCTTTGCTAACTCCTCAGGGGAAAGCAGAGAGATGACTGACTGCCCTGACACACCGGATGCTTGAGGTGAGCTGTGTTCCTGTCTCTCTTCCTCCTTCTCATTGTCTGCCAAGCTCACAGTGTACTCTCTCAACTCAGAGAGGCTGTCCCATTGTGGCAAGAAAAAAAAAAAGAAACACTGAGTTATGAGACAGCATACCCACAAAAGCAAAAACCCAGTTTGGAGCAGTTGTCTTTTGATTGTATTAGCCTGTAATTGGGGTGGTAATTTCTATAAGTATTATAAATACAGACAAATGTAAATTAATCATGAGCATAACTCAGTAGAATCCATCACATAAAAGTAATCTCTTGGTCCCAGGGAAAAATAGACTTAAATCTCCCTTATCATGGAGATACAAGAAATATTGCTCCTTAAATGGGGGGATGTTTGAAATATGCATGTGCATATATAGTATGAATTAAAAACAAGTGTAACAGTCATATGAGTCATTTAACCTTTGTGGTTTAAAAAGTTCCTAACTTAGTCTGAGCTTTACTATTGTGTGCTACTATCTTAGAACTTTAATCTGTCAGCAGATCAGCACAGATGTTCACCAATGCTGATCTGTAAATCTGAGTTTTAAAGATGGTATCTTACTTTAGCGAAAACCCAGTGTCCAGGTGATTATTGTCACTTGCAGCTGAGATAGAGGTCCCATCCTCCTCCAGAGAGGACTGAGACACTGTGTCTGCAGTTTCCCATGCACTGTTTCCAGGAGAGGCTGGAGACTGAGGAAGGCAAAGCAATGATTTCATTAAAGCAGATGACACTTGGTTACTGATGGAATAGATTTTGCTACACTTCTCATCATGTGGCTTCCTCATCTCACAAGCCTGGCTGGCACTAAGCGGGAAGCTCCGTGACCTTAGGCTGTGTGCTTTTCCTACTGACACAAGATGGGAATTTGCAATGGCTCCTGTTGTTAAGAGACTTGATAAAATTTCAGTGCTGGCATTGCTGCTTTTCTCTGAGCTGGCTGCAATATCCTCCCTGCGAGAGGAAGATCGATCCAGGCTCTTTGTACCCGTGGACACAGGTGGCTGTTGTTGGCTGATGTCACAGCGTTGGAGGAAAGGTTGGTTTGAATGGGCTGGAGCCACCTCTGGCTCTGCTGCAGTGGGAGAGGGATCTTTCTGGGCTGATGGTTTCAGGCTGAACCTTCGGTGTGTTTTTTCAGGTGACTGCGGAGCACTCAAGGATTCAAATGAGCTTATTCTTTGTTTTATTGATGATCCTCCAGGAGACATTCGTGATAAACTGGATTGCTTTGTGCTGGAAACACTGTCATGGATGGGAGTGCTTTGATCTCCCTGTGGTTTTAGATCTGAATTTGCTTTCCTCAATCCTTTCAGACTTTGTCGAAACCAGGTGGGCTTAGGTGCAACAGGAGGACCCTTTTTCACACTGTCGTTTTCCTCTGATTTTAGCCCTTTTGAACCGACTAACTCTGATTCTGATTTCTTCAGAACTGTCTCTGAGCTGCTTCGATTTTGATTCTCTTTCTTTTTGTCAACACCAGGTTGTAAATCTAAGTGGACGCTGTTTTCACTCATGGTGGGGTTAAACAAGCTTTTTATACAGTCAGAAATTTTAACCCAAGGGTCTTCTGTTGTTGTTGTTGTAGTATCAAGACTATAATCTACCCGTGCTTGTCTTTTAAGTACAGGCCTTTGTATTGATGAAAGTGGAGTCCCTGTGTTAAAAAAACATTGATTATAAACAAACCTCCCTCTACTTCTCCACCCTCTATCTCTGCATCATTATTGATTCAATAAATTTCAATTTCATTCAAGCCTCTGATTTTTTTTTAAGTTTCTAAAAAGTTTAAACATTTTAAAAATTGATAACTCTTGATTTACAGGTTCTGAACCCAGACACTGGAATTAACTGAAAAACAAGGCTCTTACACACGTATATACAAGATCCCTTTTTAAAGGATTTGCAAATTCTAAACCTGAAATTCTGGGGTGCTGAAGTCATGATGCAGGCTGTAGCAGTTAAAATAGAAGCTTAAAATTGTGATGTTGTTTGCAGCCTAACGAAAAAGGTGATGTTGCAGTAAATTCTTTTTTAGAATGTTTTTTCTTTTCTAGCTTTGTAAGTATATCCTGCTCTGAAGGGACTCTCCGAAGAATATCTTTGATTAATATTTTTACTTCCTTAAATTTGTGCAGGCATTTCTAGTTGATTTTTTCTGAAAAGTAAAAACTTGATTCTAATGTAGGAAAGTTTATTACATCACAGACTAATTAGGCATTTTAATGTTAGACGCGGTAGAGCTGAATGGCAGCAAACTTTTGTTTGTGCAGTTGCATAGATGCTGTTATCTGCTTCAGTGTAATTTTTTAAGGCATCTTTTTTACTTTTTTTAATGATCTGAACAAGAAGTTGCAGAATTACATAAATAGTTATGTTGTAAGAAAGCTCTTGAGATTGTCTTGTTCCCTTAACACTAAGTTTCCTTGATTCTAACTAGCTCAACAGAAAGCTAACTTATCAGTGGTTTGCACCATTGCAACACAAGAGCCTTGAAACTAGCATAAAAATGTCCTTTAGAAATTATGAAATTAACTTTTACTATAAAATACTCAATTACTAAGCAGCTTCATCTGAAGAAATATACCAATATTGTACCTGTCCATTAGCATTTTTTACAGTAAATCATCACTTATCCTGTTTTTGATCTAGTTTCCTTTTTTCCAAGATTGAAGTAATTTTTCAACAATAATTCAATAATTTGAAATTTCATCTGTTCACCTCAAAATTTACAGATACATTTAAAGAGAAAGGTGAATTCAGCTCAATATCCGTTTTGGCCTTAAAACCAAACACCAGGTTTAGCTGAAAAAAGAAATAATGGAATTCAACATACCTGAGTTTTCTTTTCTTTCTTGATCTCTGCCCCCTGGAGCAGCAGTTGTGTGTTCTGTATCATGTGCTGCAGGAGAAGTGGTAAAGACCCTGTGTGTTACATCAGTTCGGTGTCCCTCTAGCATTGGTTCTCCAACTTCCTGCTGAACAAACAGGAAAAAGAATTGTGTCAGAACGTAATTATGCAAACCACACTATATATGCATCTGAAAAAAAAATCTGAAAAAAATACATTAATCTGGAAAAAAAAAAAAAAAGAAAAAACCACATACAAAAGTGTGGTATGCAGGCCTCAAGCTGACTGATGCAAAATGCTTGGGGTAAAAAACCAAAATATTTTAAAATCAGTAAGAAAACCTTCTTTTAATGACCTGAAATTCTGACAAGAAACCCTCCATCTTGACCATACACAGATATACAGACTGTCTTCCTGAACAGAGCTTGACTTTCTTGATCTTAAGATGAAGGTTTTTCTCCCTATCATTTAGAATGACTAAGTACTAAAGAATAAGAAGTTGCAGCCAGCGGTAAGTTCAACAACTGTTTATTTCTCTTAATTTACCTTCTCAAACATGAATTTCTAGTAGCTGTTGATGAATATGTTTCTACTGCTTTTCTGAGGGGATGTTAAAAGAGTCACCTTACATAAGGTGCTTAACTGAAAATTTCTCAGAAATTAACATTACACATGGACTTCAGTCTGATCCATAACATTTTTATGCTGCAGTTTGGGAACCGTTTAAGGGGGTTTTGGTGGGTTTTTTTCTTTTTTTTCTTTGCACTGCATTGAGAACTGCTCCTTTCTACTGCTACACTACTAAACCTGGGGAAAAGCAGTTTCAATTTTAAATGAACCACAACTTAGTTTCATTATGCAGATCTCACAGTCCTTCACACTCATGCAAATGTGAAACTCTGTCTTTCTGTTCTTTTAGATGAGAGGGAACTGAAATTTAGTAACATTCAAATACACACTGATTCCAAATACTGTAGCTCATCAACGAATACTTGGTGTATCACAATTTGAGTTTATTTAACGCCTCCTGTTCTCAAGAAATGGATCTGAGCCCAAGAATACCTGCTGTACATGGCATTAGTGCTTTCTTCCAGTAAGAAATTGTTTCATGACTTTTCTACTTCATAAGTTATTTGACTCTGTGTCACAGATTGTTAGGATCAACCATACCAGGCTGGTGTCAGAGGCTGTGTAAACTCCAGTCCCAGACTGGAACTCATCACTGTCCCAGTTGCACTGGAACCAGAGAGTGCTTGAGCCACCAGTGGCACATGCTCACAAGGAATGATAGGGACTCAGGTTCGTTCTTGTTGCTGCTCTCACTGAGATTTTAAGTCAGATTCCTTGATATGGAAGAAAATTTTCTTCAGACACTGCTCTGCCTTCTGACCTTAGTTTGAACATTGTGTTTTGCACTCAGCTGGCTTCACTAAGATAGACACCTTGTTTTCAAAACAGAAGAGCCTCATCTTCTTCCCCCAATTCACACATATATATACACTTTTTCTTTCTTCTCTGCCCTTCTTCTTGATGTCATACAATGTCACTTTGCCTCCCTCCTCCCCCTGCCTCACAAATATGCAGACATAAGAAAAATTTTGTAAATTTTGCTTTACCTGAACACTTGCAGAAGGTGATGCAACCACTTCTGACACAAGCTTTTCTTTTCTGTCTGCATTACACTGCTCATCACATGTGCAGTCCTGCTTAAAGTATTTCCTTGGTGGAGGTTTGGGCTTTGAGGATTTAGGTTTTCTAATGAGGATCTCTGATGATTTCTTAGCGTTTTGCGAAGGTCGACCTCCTTCACCACAGGTCGGAGGGGAATTTCTCTCTGAATTATGAGCAGAGAATGAGCACAGCAGGCCGGGTTGTCTGGTAATTGGTACATCGACGCTATGTACTCTTGCTTTCAGGTCAGTCAGTTGGTACAGAGCACCATTACCACACGAGGATCGGGGATTGTAGCTGCTGTCGCTGCTGGAGCGGGTCATCAGCCTCTGGGCCCTGCGGTTGCAATAGGCAGTGTTCCTTTCAATGTGTTTTTCACATGGGTGTCTTCCATGCCAGCTCATTTCCAGTCTTTTAACACCTGTATCGGGGACATGTTCAAAATGACTGTTGAATACATGCAAAGTGATCTCTTCTAAGATCCAGCTGATTAAATTTGCAGCTAAACACCATTGTCAGTGGATGCAAAGGTGTGATTGATGCACTGAAGGCTTGTAGGGTGAAGAGTCAACAGCTACATTCCTGGACACCAGAATAACATTTTCCATATATATATATATACACATATATGTATGTATGTCAGTAGTGTAGTTATACTGATGATGATTCTGTGACTTCTGGTCCTTTAGAAGACATGAGGACACTAAAAGCAGTATGTTACTGTGGGGGGATATCATACCTGAACTGGGCAAAGAGCTCCAGCCATGACTGCATATGCCTTTCCTCACAATTAGGGGATTAACAAGCTGTTTGTTCTAGCACATCACCTGCGTTTTGCAGTTTGTTGCTGTCATAGTCCTGTCACCTACAGACAGCAGTTTGAAAAGCTCTAAGCAGAGGTTGTAAATTAGGAAGGATGAGCAAATGTGGGAGGAAGTTTGCACAAAAATTTTTGTTGGTAATCAAACAGATTTGGTCTGTTCTCTTCGCTCTGGTAACATTATAGGAGACATGTTAGGAAGGTTGTCCTGTGATGTTTCTTCATCTTTCTGCTCTAGGTTACTTGACTGTTACCAAGGATTCTAATACAGCATGTACCTCATCCTCAGCATCTTGTAAGTCAAAATTACCATGTCTCAGTGAATGCACTTATTCTCTTACCTTCAGTGCTCCACTGATGTCTCTCTTTTCCAAATCTGTTGCTTTCCACAGCTTGTGCTACAGCTTCCTTTAGCTGTTGCTCAGACACCTAGGAAATATCATGCTATTATACTCTCAGGAGATTGCTGTGAAGTATATCTAGGGATGTGCTTTATAAAGTGGTTGTTTAAGTAAAATGGGATCTTTCAAAGATAAATGTTCCTTCACATATTTCACTAGAAGTTGAGTTCTGGATTTACCAGTATAAGATGACTTAACACGGCATAATTTATGCAACAATTTAAACTTGATATTCATTTGTATAATATTCAGTGTTAGGAAGCATTTTTTAGAAAAATCTTGCAAGACTAAAATATTTTACTTCAGTATTAATTTAATTATAAATATTGACTGGGCAAGACCTTAATTTTAATTATTGAAAGACAAGTGTGAAAACATTTCTTTTGGGGAAAGTATGTTCCCTCTTTCAAATTATTTACTTATCATTGGGAATTCTTTCTTGCATAAGAACTGTATTTTGGTTTATTCAATACTAATTGAATGTTAGTTCTGCAGTTTCCTTATTCACTGCACAGAAACTCATGTAAGACTGTCTCCAGTGATCTTCAAATCTTACATGATTCTATTTAAAATAGTGCATATCTCAGGTTTGTTTGTCTGCAGCAATGATTGTACAGAGATCAACACCTTTGTTGTCAACATTTTTCCACCCAGTTTAGATTAGCACTTGCTCCCTCCCTCCCTCTTAGTTCTCAATATGTGCTATACAGAAAGAATACAGTGTGCTACCTGTGGTTCAGGGTGTCTGCTAATGATAATTTGTACTGCACCAGGATCACAATGGCTTAGCACAGCATAAACTTCATTGAGAGTTGTATTTTGTACTGAAGTTTCGTTAATTTCAATAATTTCATCTCCACACCTACAGAGATATTAAAAAAAAAAAAAAGGCAGAGGATGTAAAGGAAGCAGATTCTCTCTCGACCTTATCTCACCCATGTGAAAGTATGCAAAAACAAATTCCATATGGTTGACCTCTAATTTGATCACAGATTAAATCTGTCTTTCTGTTCCCATTACAGGAAATGGAGTGGGAATGTGTTGAATGTCAAGGGGTTTTGATCTGTCTCATTGCAATCAGCATTTGAGCTTTCTTCATGCTCAGCTATGCACACCTTGTGTCTGTGATCTTTTCTGCTGCTGCTTCCTCCTACACCTTCCTTCTTTTCAAGTTAACACTTCACTTGTCATGTCTTTATGTTATGCCAGTGCTACTGAAGGTCAGAAAGGATGTTATGTTTCTGCTACACATGAATAACTTGTCAATAGAAAAATTCTAATGACAAGCTATTGTAATCATGCTGACTGCTAGACTGCATCTTTCTAGATGAAATCCAAATTCAGCCCACATGGAAACTGTGCCTGCCCTTGTCTACTCCACAGCAAATACCCTCATGCGTTAAGAGGCTCACTAAAGGCACTGATTTGTATCAGGCAAGTGTTCAAATATTTTAAGGCCACATCTCTTTCAGCTGGAATCTCAGGCATGTATGAGAGGAGGGTTACAGAACACCTCAAATTAAATCAAAAAGCCTTCACTGAAACTGCAGTGTTCTGTTCAATTCTCAATATGTTCAACACTAATAACTGGTTACAAATTTTTGAAAGTGAATTTCTACATTCCCACGAAAGCTCATTTCAGAAAATCTGCGTTGCTGTCAGGCAGGAAGGGATAGAATTTAAGGAACTTGTATCAGAAAAGCCTCTAAAAAGCCAGAATATGCCATTTGTTTGGATTTTTCCAAATACTTTCTCATTTGGAAATATCTTCCAGTAGCAATGCTATATGCTTGTCTAAGACCTTCAAAGCTAGCCCAGGCTGGGCAAGAGACAGTATAATTTCACTGGGTTGCTTTATTTCTGAAAATCTCACATCTCCTGAATACACATGCTCAAACCCTGAGGATAGCACATGTTTAAAACACATGTTTTAAACTCAAAATTCACAGAAAGCAATATGCCTTCCTGCCCAAAGAGGTCAAAAATAAACCCATAAACCAGAGCAATGAAAAACTTATGGCATAAGACAGTCTTTCTCATCCTACCTGAGTCTCCCATCCATATGTGCCACTGAGCCTGGTGAGAGGGTGTGAATAAAAATCCCAGAAATACACTGGAAGTAAGGGATGCTACATAACCCAATTCCAAGGCCAACACCTGGTTCTGGAAAAAAAAAAAAAATTTAAAAAAAAAGGTAAGAAATAGTCAAAACAAACCATTGGAGAGACCTTTTCAAAAACTGTCTTTTTTCCTGCATGAACCTCAACCAAAGTCTCACGTTGAATATTGCACACTCAATATTGACTGCTGCTTCCACTCTTCTTCTTTTCTTCTATTTTTTTTTATTGTGTGGTTGCTTTGAGGGCTTTTGTCCCACTCATGATTAAAGTGAGTGCGCACCAATATTGCTTGTGAGGGTCCAAGACCTGGTTGTTGACAAAAGCTTTATTTTTTCATGTGCAGGATATGAATGTGACTCTGCTTGAGTGAAAAAAAAAAAAAAAAAAAAAGATTGGCTCTTGAAGACAGATGGTGTTCAAAATCCTGCTGCTGATAGATAGTTGTTAGCACTGACAGGCACCAAGTGTATTAAAAAAACTTAGTTCAGGAAAAGAATCAAATTAGTGAGGAAAGGCTCACTGTTCAGAGAGCAAATGAACAGTGGTTCATCAGTCAGTGCTTTGTTGCCAGTGGTCAGTGAATTTCAACGCTTACCTTTGTTTAGGGTAACTTCCATTATGACCCTGTCATTGGGCTTTGTAGGATTTAATGAGAATGATGCACTTTCTGAACTGAAAGAGCTGTTTTCTTTGGTTATGCTTGTGCTGGAGCTCAGTGACTGGCACAGGAGGGGTGATTGACAGCTGGAAGCAGAATGAGGTGTGCTGAAGCTTGTCCTGACTGTGAGTGTCAGAAGACCCTTTTTGGCCTGCTAGGAAGAACAGAGAGGGAATTAATGGGTTGAGTTCACATATATGTTGTGTGTAAAGTGAGAGATTGTTCTGGAAGAAGAGGATGTAACCTTGAATTTTTGTAAAGCATCATAATGTGTTAATCCATGCATGGATTCTCCATTCAGTTCCAGGATTTCATCACCTGTTTTGAAAGAGAAGAAATAATGTTACTATTACGGTATTATGCAATAAGATACATGATACATACATATATTCAAAAGTTGCCTTGTAAATGCAATAATGGAAGCAGATGTAGAACGCACTTATTGCTTATTTCAGCTTCACTTCAATCTGTCTTTAGGTACCATTTTTTGGGAAGCAGGCAAAGTGAGAGAAGAGGGATTTCCCACCTTCTTGTAGCCTTCCATCAGCAGCAGCAGCTCCCCCAGGAAAGATGGTTTTGACATAGATGCCTATTGGTCCATAAATGCTGTCTTTCCCTCCAACAATACTGAAGCCCAAACCCTAATTTATGGAAGAAAAAAATAGTGTGTGAGGGCCCATGTTCAGCTATCATAACAGTTCATCTGCAGTTTCTTCTGCGTTACCTATGTAGGTGGTACTATCAACGGAGTAATATAATCCATGAAAAAATAGCCAACCACATTCCAATAGTAAGAACAAATGGGAATTTCTGCACAATATCCTCATGATTTGCATTTTGCTTGTTGCAATCAATTCATTCCCTGTTATAAGTACATAGAAAGGTCTGTTTTGTTCCTGGTAGCGCTTCTTTTCCTCCCCAACAGAACTGTGTTTATAGTTCAACTTGGACTTGAAAGAAGCTCTGAAGTTGCTGTGCTGGTGCAACTAATGGGTGACACAGAGTCTGCGATTTCAGTCCTACCTCCAGCTGCCAGAAGGGTAGCAGTGAGTTTCAGTTTTGGTGTTGCTGGCTTGATGTGGATGTGTTGTTAGAACCTGAAGGCTCTGCCTCAGCAAAGAGATACTTCAGAAGGTTAAGAAGCAAGTGAGTGGTAACTAATTGCTCCTGGCAAAGCCTGAATATGATTTGGCAGCCCCAGAAGTAACAACATTAATACCTGAATTCACTGCCCTGGGTTTTGCAGATTACATTTGTGAAACGAAGTAAAACTCTATGGTAGATCAACAGAACCAGTCTTACCTTCCCTTGTCCTTTCATCAGTACAATGTTTGAAATTACTGAAGCCTGTGAGCCGCAGGATGTATGCATTAGCTGTGCTGTACTTAGGGATCTAGATGATCTTGAAATTGCCTGTTAACATTAAAAAAAAAAAAAAAAAAAAAAAAAAAAGGACTCACAAAAAAATTTTAATGCAAAACCAGAAGTTTTTGGACATATATTACAACAACTTATTTCAAATTTTCCTCCTTATAACTGATGGTACTAAAGATTTTTTTTTCAATCTCTGTTTTTTCAATTTCTGTTTGTGGTGGGTAATGATACCCAAAACCAGGATGCTGCCAAAGAGCCTCTGCCAATGGGTAGCACATGCCATGCAGAGCCTTTGAGGAGTAGGGAACCCAGTGAATCCCTAAGGGTCTGCCTGTGTGCATGGGTGTTGTTTGATTTATCTTTGTGCTCCAGATTGCCATTCTTCACTCGTGTTAAAGCCCTGGGTGAGCCTGTGGCAGTGGAAGGGTGAGGGACTGGCCAGGAAAAGAAAGGAGGAGCAGCAGCGAGTCTCCCAGCCACGCTTCAGGCACAGCACGAGGTGACAGCTGAATGTGAGGATCTTCACCTCCATCTCTCTCTCCAGGCTCGAGCACGGGAACCATTGGCCATAAATACCCTCATCCTCTTTGCCCTGCCCAGCCTTTGCTCTCCCAGTGGTGAGTTGTTGTTGGTCTCTAGCCTACAATGATGGAGTGTTTAAATCTGTCTGATTCAGTGTGGGCAGAAATTGGGATGCCTAATGCAGCCAGTGCAGCAGGGGCAGCAACTTCCAGCCATCAGGTGAGTCCATCCCTCCTTGTGGCCATGGGTGGGCCAGCAGAGTTAACTGGGGAGGCTGGTGACAGTGGGGTCCAAAGTGGGGTGGTGTGAACCTCACAGGGGGATTTACACACCGTAAAACCTGTTGGGGCAACAGGAGGGAGAAGCTGCTGGAGAAACGAGGGCATGCTGGTAAGAGCCTTTCCCGTTCTCCTGCCCCTCAGAGAGGAGGTGTTGGGGGTAGGAAGCAGAGGAGAGTTACCATCGTCCCTGACAGGGCCTGGGGAGAAATTGGGTTCTGGCAGGAAAGCAGCTGCCACAGTCATCCAGAGAGTCTTACTGGAGACAGTTTTGTCTGTTTTTGAGGTAATTTCCTGCAGCACTTACCGGGGCTCTCCCTGCAGAGCAGTCCAGCTGCTGGGAAAGAGACTTGCGGCTGGTGTGGAGGGTGTGGGGCTGTCGGTCCCTGAGGGGCACAGCTCTCTGGGGTGCCGTGCTCTCCACCTCCCCGATCCAGAACGGGCTCACACCTGACAGAGAGAGGCTGTGTTATTGCTCAAGCGTTGGACACTTCTGCACAGTCATTTTATCAGGTAGATGTTACCTAGAAATGTTTTTCCTCTTGTAAAACTCTTTGAGAAGGGATCAATCTTTTCAGTCCTCACTGTGGGGATGGCCATTAATGTTAAACGTAGTAAAAAGCAAACATTCCCAACCAAACAACTGTTGGCCCGCTTAGAATACACCTTAAAAATGCCCCCATAAAATGTAAAGCTTACGCACAAAACCTGACTGTTGGATGTTGAGAATACACAAGCTGAAGCTTTTGTGCATCACCAGTTCTTAGCTAAGGATCCTGGAATAAATTTGGACAGCAGTTGCCATTTCTTTTAACACCCCAGTACCGTTGCAGGAGAAGGTGCTGCGCTGTGCACGCCCTGAGCATTAACAAGAGAGCAGATGACTTCTCTGCCACTTACTGGCTGAGTTACTGCGAGTCCGCTGACATGCAGCTTTACTGTGCAGGAAACCATTCTGTATTTCCAAAGGCCTTTCCTTACCCCTTGGCGTTTCCTAAAACAAAAACAAACGACCAAATCAAAACCAAAAATCAATAGCCAGATAGACAAGGAAAAAAAATGCTTTTGCTATGCAAGAAATTTTCAAACTGATCTAATCTTAAAAATAAATTTTATCTTAATTTGGCTTGTACAAATTTCAGCCTGAATCAAAACATATGAAGCAAAATTAATTACTTAAAATGGATAGGATGATAAAGGAGAATGCAGCTCAAAATGTTGTTACAAATATTGGTATAACAAAGTAATAAGATAGAAATAGATTCTGGTCTTTAAGCAAAATGGACAGAAAATTATTGGACACCTCCAGTTGGTTCAGACAGACTGATAGTTTGATGTGTGGGTGAATTGTAACAAATGCTTGTCTAATTTCTGGAGTTAACTGGGTGCTTTTGGATACTCAAGCACCCTAGAGGGGTGTTATATTCAAGGAGAAAATTCTTGAGCTCAGCTGTACAATGGTGGCTAGGTGCCCAACTTCTGATTTCAGAGGGTTGTTTTTTAGTCAAAATACAATCCATGTGTTTAAAAACACCTGAGGACTAAGATTTTTGTGTTTAAAAAAAAATCAGTATCTTTTACTTGGAAAATCCTATTGCTTTTGAAAATATCGCCACTAATTCTTGCACTTAAAAACTTGTAGATAAAACATTCAGGTTTCTAAAGGCAAATTTATAGAATGGTTTGAAAATAAACAAATTATCACATGTGAATAACAGTTGATGTTAGGAGTAATTTCTGTATACGTATAGTTCCTGTAAGTCCTGCTTTTGTTGTGACAAATGCCATTGATCCTGAGGGAATCACAGTTGAAGGAAGAACATTACTGAATACAGACAGAATATGGAAAGTGATATAAATACAATAAACCTCCAAGTATAAAAGGGCTTTGCTCAGTGATGTTCTGCAGGGGCTAAAAAGGCCACAAGAGCAGCATAAGAGCATGACCTGTGTGTTCTAATCTATCTGGAACCAACAAACACTTTGTTCCAGAATTTTGACTTCATTAGTTCTGTTTGGAGAGACCTCTAGATCTAATGGACAAAAATTTTCCTCTTGGACAGCAGGTGGAGGTATTGCCAAGTAACAAAGTCCTACTAGGGTTTTTCAATCCCATTCCCTTAAGGAACTCTTCAGAATAAGAAATATAGAGAATATCCTTAAAAAGGAATTTTGAAAATGATTTTGCAGTGTTTCTCCTGCCAAGCTAGGTAGCTTGGAAAGCCTCTGCTATTAGCTATAGATCCTAGATCCACAAAACTACTTCATTACAGGGCCTGCTCTCTGGCTCCTGGATTCATGGATCTTCCCTTAAATCCACCTCTCAGTCCCCATTTGTTCAACTTCTAAGTGGAAAAATTAACATTGGCAAGCTATGTGCTTCTAAAAGGAGGGGAACTCTAGCCCTTTCTAGAGTTTCCCAGGGCCTTGGCCTCCCCATAGCCTCTGTTTATCTGGGAAAAAGCTGTGCTGAAAGTCACCAGAGTCTGACCACAAGAGGTTTTGGGTTTTGTCAGGAAAGGCAAAACCATGTTCTTCAGCTGTCTGATGACCAAATTCCCCTCCTCTCTAAAGTAAATGTCAAATCCCCCCACACTCGTGGGAGGGGACCACAGCTTTCATGCTTACTTTGTTAGCCATCATGATGTTCACCAGCCGTGTCGTTGGGTGAATGAGAGATTCGGCTTCCTTGCTGGGCAGACCTTTAGGTGATTGTCCATTTAGTGTCAGCAGCTCATCCCTTGGGCTCAAGCAACCATCCCTTAAAAAAAAAAAAAAAAAAAAAAAGTCGAAAAACAACCAAATCAGGAACATTTGCAGATTACTTTACAGAGAACAATATGGCACTATTGTGCTACGTCTCCTCACTAATGAAGAAGGTGGCTCCAGTTGTCCCTTTGCCTTGAAGAGGGCTGCCACGAGATGTCTTGATGTGTGATACATCCCCTCCCCTGCTAGGATTTTCTCCTGTTGCTGCTCTGTCCTGTTGATCAGCAGCTGCCTTTCCACATATATCTAACTTCTAGGTAAGATATTCCTCCTCTCTCACCATCTCGCATTTCCAAATTGATCAGTGACTATACACACACTTTATTCCTTGTCAGAACCTTGGCTCGCATTGTTTTCCAGCAACCTTGGTAGGCTGGTATCATCCTACACTGCCCTTTAATAGGGTGACTAGGAAATCATATTTGAAAACTTGATGTTATGTACACTCTCTTATTCTTCCAGGTTTTATTTCTTAGTGCAATTGAGAAGCATTAGATCCCTGAATGTTCCTAGTTTTATTTTTCTAGAATCTTGGTCTGTGTCCCCAACTGTATGCGTTGCAAGAAGTTATTCCCAGGCATCATTGCTTTTCTCTAGAACAGAGCTTCAAGGCATAGCTTTTCACAGAAAGCTGGTCATGCAAAATCCATGCAAAATAATGGCTCCCTAATAACTTGGTAACTCCAGTGTGTATTGTACCTGCTTGCTCGGCCTTCAGCAGGCACGTGGCTGCCTGTGAACCCTTTCCAGAAAGATGCACATTTCGGACTCCTGGAGAACTTGAATCCTGAGCTGCTGCTCCCCGACGTGGCACACAGCCTGCAGATGCAGCTGTCCTGATTCAGAAGATGAAAGGTTGCATAAAAGAAAATGTACCAAGGGTGTTAGAAGTTGCTTACGCTTATCTTGAGCCTTTTTAAGAAATATAGAAAGTGTTCACGTTCTTAGAACCAGATTGCCTCCAAGGAGAATAGGAGCAGGCCTCTAACACTGTGCAGTTGAGAAAGAACAATGGTGTTATAGAGTCAGTGTTTTAAAAAAGTTGTTTTCCTTAGAACTTCAGTGGCTTCTGGCTACAAGAGGGGAGAATTAGAATGTAGTTCCCCTTGCATAGAGGGGAAGAGATCAAATAATAGACTTTTCAGAGTAACTGGGTAAGCTTTGCCTATGCTAACTATTATAATAAAAGACAGGGAGGAACATAAACACATGCCAGAAAATTAAATGCCCTGGAACACAGAAGAGGTCTGGATGGAAAATGTGTATACAAAACAGTAGAAGCTCCACCCCTGCTGCTGACTTGTTAAGTGGGGGCAGGGGAATAGAGAGGTCTGCAACAGTGGAAAATTCTTTGTCCACTCCAGACTGGTTGAAGTTGCTGTAGTCTGTGTTGCATCTGGAGGACTAATTGTAAGCATATCTTTAATGCAGTTATGAATCATTAGCACACAGCTACACAGAAGGAGAAATAGTGTCTTAAGACATTTAAGGAAAGCAAAGAATGGAGTGACTAAGCACATGAAGCACAACACATTTGACTGGGAAATACGCTCCTGTGGCACAAATGTGTGAACACTTAAACATTCTAAAGAGACAAGGAAAGCTGGAAAGTTAACACACAATTTCTTCTCCATTTGCTTAGGATATGTCCTGGTTCAAGTATTCACTTGTTCTGCTCCCAGCTGAACCCACCTCCTCTGCCCTCGCCAGCCTCTCCATACTCCACAAAGTGAAGAGGACTCTCAGTGTATCCTGGATCCAGGCTTGTTCCCAAGAGATTTGTATGACTGAGGTATAGATTTCTGAAGGGGAGGCAAATTTCATATGTTAGGACAGGCCACAAAATACAGCAGTGGCCCACTGTCTGTATTGCTCCCAGGGCCCCTGGTCAGAGCGGCATAAACTGTTTCCAGTAATCTGCAGTCCTCTGAGGGCACAAGGAAAGCTGTGTAGCCACTTTCACCATCAGCAGGGCTCCATTTCTGCCCTAAGCAGAGTTCATCCAGCCCTGAGGGTGAGAGTCATTATGCTCTCTCACCACAAATCAATAGGGATCACATCATACCTGACTGGCAGCAAACACAAACTTCAAATTTACAGCAATGTCAATAAAGGTCATTATCTTTTAGGCTGACTGCTGGAGCCTGGCTCCCATTCTGAAACCTGCCAGAGTAAATCTGAGGCTGTGAATGAATGAAGTATTTAGCTTGGAGCCCTAAGCTCACTGCAGGCTGAGTTCAGTAGGTAAGGCATAAGGGCTGTACTTGTATTGACTGACTCGTTAACTCTGTGGGTTTGCTTGCATTCCAGATTGTCTGCCTTTAACGAGGAGCGTCTGAATTTTACGAAGACTCTTTCGTTCATGAAGAGTGCTTCTGGTGAGTAATATGTTGGAAAGTGTATAAGCATGGACAGAATTCTATCTTAAACCAGTTTGTTTGAACTCTAATGTTAGTTTTGGAGATTCTGTATTTACTTTTCACCCAAGATAAATATCTTGGGAAATACTTACTTGAAATCAGGATTACATTATGTTCTTTTTTTATATCTTATGGCAGTGCTTTGAAGTCTTCGGCATGGTAACAAAATAAAAATTAAAATTCTGATGCCTTAAAATTTGAGATCTTGAGTAGCAAAAAATGTGAGCTAACTTTTCTGTTTGTTTGCAATAGTCCTTCATTTCAGGTATGATTATGAAATTACAGGCCAAATTCTGCATTTATGTAGCATCCATTAAAACCCACAGGGTTTTCAATGGGGTGGTGTTCTTGCTCTAAAACAGGAGAAATATAAGATAGATATTAAAGGCAGGAAATTATTCTGCCAGTTGGCAAAATATTTTGAGATGTCAGCTGATTGTGGATTGGGGCTGTTGTGAAAGAATAATGGTATTATAATCTCGGTGTTTAAAAAAGTTATTTCCTTTCCTTTTTCTGTAGTTAGAATTCAAACTTGGACTTGCCAACTTCTCTTCTTAAGAGTCCTTACGGTTGTATAACGCTCCACTGAAATATATGTGTATCCTCACAGAGATACTGATCAGAGATGCACACAGAATTTTGCATAGCTGTTCTCCACACTTCAGTCTCTTCTTAATTTTCCAACTGATAGGCCTTGTCAGACTGTCCCCAACTCACCTCTGTTAAAAGTAGAGTTGTGCTTATGCCTTACTGTTCGCAATGTACAGCTACTGTGTTAGTGGTATCTGTAAAAATCCTCCTAATTTCATGTCCAAAAGTTGTCTGGCTCTCACCAGTTTCACGGGACATCACAGAGTGCAGTGGGTTTGGCTTTGAGGTCTTTTGTCACAGCACCCTGTAAGTCCCCTGAGGACATTGTTTTGTACAATGGGGCATGTGCCAGGCTGGAAAATCTGGGTTGTACTGGGACATACATGTGAAATTACACTAAATCAAAACTGATACAGATATTTTTCTAAGAGCAGTAAGCTGCATGCACTTAGTCACTAGGAAAGTAGAGGTTAAATCCATTGTACACTGCAGAAAAATCTTGGGAACAATTTTTGTTTACACATGTAGTCATCTTACCAAGCTGGGCTACATTTCAAATCAGCTCTGTGTCTCAATCATTGCTGCAATTCATTTAGGTGAATTACTTAAAAAAAACAAAAAAAAAGTTTTTTATTGGGCTGTGGACATGTGACAAGTATCTGTATGTTGTCAGCATCTGTATTTTTGGGGTCTTGGTTATAGATCAGTATGTTCATATCCAAGTTATTGCAACATGACAGAAAATTAATAAAAGCTGTTCTTTAGAAAAATAAACATTTGACCAATTCATGTGCCAGCAGTCAATTTGCTTTGGGTTTTGTTCTTTAATATCTTTTTTCCTGTCTCTCTGATTATTTTATGCATAGAAATACTGTTGATGGTTCCAAGAGTAAAGACAGTATTTATTTTTGCACCCTTCTCCTTTTCAAAGCATCCTGCTTGTTTTGAAAGGTAATTTATAGCTCTGAATGTAGTGAGTATTAAAAATTTGCTAAAAGAAGGTTGGCAGGTTTGGTGTGGGGGCAGGTGGATTCTAGTTCAACCTTGTCTATTCATTATTAGAACATATGTTTAAATGTGTACTTGCTGCCAGTGAACAAAATCTCTGCTTATAAGGGGCTTTGCCTCCAAGCACTTCAAGACTCTGGGGAAACTTTTATCTGTTATAATATCCACTCAAAGCAAAATTTGTCTTTAAACTGAGTCTGCTTGGCTGAAAGATAAAAAACAAAGGTGGAGTTCAACAGCCTTGTTTAATGCATTTTTTTTCATAGGTGAGAGCAGATTAATTTTCTTGTATTTAGTTCTGGAAAAGTAATTTGCACATCCAGGCCAACTCTCTCTTCCTGTTCCCCTTTTTTTTGTCATGCAAAATGCAAAGCTTCTGAGAATGTTTTTTATCTGCCATTTAAAAGATTTCTTTTTCCTTCATGTTTTCATTAGATATTTCTAGCCCAAAGCCCCATCTCAGAACATCTAATTCCAGATGTTGTTTAGAAATAAGGGTAACCATGGCATCTGTGGAAAACTGAAAAACTTTTGTGCACTCTGAAAGTAAGACACAGTAGTTAGATTGTCTGAAATGATGTGTTATACAAGGCTAGTTCAAGTAAGGTCTTGGACTCAGTTAACCAAGCGTATGACAATGAGCTGACTGACTGCTAGTTTAAAAAAAGAAAAGAAAAAAACAAAACCAACCAAACAAAAAATATCTAACAACAGTACAATAATAAATTTAAATATTTAGCTTTTATGGCCTTCTGACTGTGAAATGACTGGGATTTCCAAGAGAATACAGTCTTTGGGGATTTTCTTCAAGAAGAATTCTTTTTCTGCATCAAGTCTAACAAACAAAGGGCCAGAGTCTCTCTGGCATAAACTCACTCTACTGGTTCTGAAGTACCCTAACCTGATGCTTTGGTCTTTGGTCTTCTCAAAGTATTTACTGTAGATGTAATTCATTTTCCCAGCAGCATATTCCCTGTGCAATCAATAAAATGGCAGAAGCTAGAAAGCAAGAATGATGCAAGGGCATGGGTTTAAGATTCTGCCCTAGATAGGCAATTCAGCACATCAGGTGTTACAGATTTCCACCCGTCATCTGGCCTTTAGTATACTTTTCTGGGAGCCATTGCCCTGGCTTGTGTTTTGCAACACTCACTGTCTTAATGCAACAGCCTCTTTCCCAGCTTTCTCTGAGGATGACATGGCTCTTGTGTAGCAAAATCGAGAAGGCTGGGAAGACAGAAAGAGAGAACAAGTAGGAAAGTGAGGAGAACACATAAATATCTAAATAAATGCAGCCTCCTCGCTTGGCTTTGTTTTTCCATCCTGCCCACAGGGTCATGTTTGAGACATTACAGTCTGTTGCCATAGCGCTTGTCCTGGTACCAAAAGCCCAGCTAACTGGTGTTTGCATAAAGGCAAGTTAATAAAATTATGTTCTGGTAGTGACCAAAGGAAAAAAATTACCTTTTGCTTTTTCCCTCCTTTGAGCAGAGGGGCAGGGACCAAAGGCAGCAAGGGTACAGAAGTTTCTAGGACCAAATAGAGCCATGCAGTCAGATCAGCTCAGATCCAGTGTTTGCATAAAAAAATTAGCCCTTCTCTATTCTACTTTATTCTAGATGCTATTTCAGCCCTGCTACCAGCCCTACTGGCTGGTAACTCTTCATGCTTCCCAGGGCATTGGTGGTAGAGGGAAGAGGTAATGGAATGCTTCTTGAAGTAGTAGAAGTACTTCTTGAAGCAGCTCTCAAATCCAGCAGAGACTGCTGTTCTCTGAATAACTGGAGTTATACTGTCTATTCTTCCACAGTTCTCCAAATAACTGGCATAGTTTCAGTCTGGCATGACATGAGCAGGCAAGGACGTCTTCCACAGTGTTTGCTGTGTCAGGGCTCATGGTATCAGATACTGCTTGCAATTTCTTTGGTTTCTTTTCCTTTCAGGCCACCTGAAAATTGCTGATTTTGTGAGAAGCCAACTATAAGGGAGATCTGCTTGTCTATACAATGACAAGCTGACATTCCACCATACCACACCAAGCACACCTCATCTTGGAAGCTACGAGGTCTATCTGTTCAGCAGCTGGCTGAACAAATGACACCCCAGGTAACCCTGGTCTCTGGACACAATGAGCAATAGCCAGTATAAGTGAATAGTGGAGCACAGATATCAAATGAATTAAAAGACACTTCATCTGCTCTCATCGTTGCTGACAGGATGTTAGAGAAGGAAAAGATATCTTCGCTATTTATTCTTGAAACATTATTTAATTTGCTCGTGGTTTATTGCTTATGGTGAATCTCATGCAACCAGCACAGTATGGCCCAGGGAGATAATTAAGGTTTTTAACAGAAAAAAGGAACTAGTATTTTGTATACTGATATTACAGGTTCACTCTTACTCTGGAGGAGAAATGTACCGGGAACATTAAATCATGCAGCACTTTTAAACATTCTTCTCTCCTTCCATTGTGACAGCAAATATTAAGTTATTCAGTTCTGTGGGAGTTATTAACACCTTCAGAGTTATGCTTAGGGCTGCAGGTGCTGGAAAGCAGAAGAATAATGGAATATCCTCAACACCACTGTAAGAATGGAATCAATTTTCTTGAACAAAGACAAGGATCCTTCAGCTCTGAGTCACACATCGTGAATTTCTGAAGTGTCACATGGGGATGGAGAGAGAGAGTATTACACTGGGACTTGAAAAATCCTTGTGGACTCCTTAAGCCTTAAGCTTTGTTAAGACATGTGGAACAGGAAGATTGTACTGACAGGCTGTTGCCATATGGAAGAGAAAGATCACTGCTTTCATAACACAGGGAAAAGCCTCAGCAACAGTAGTACAGGATAAGGTCAGTATGGCTGTTACCAAAGTTCATCCTATTTAGCATGATGAGATAAGACTTTTTAGAATCACTCATGAAAGGTATGGAAGATTAGCAAGTAGCATTTGAGGAGATTTATATTGCTATGGGAGCTCTGGAGTTGGAATTTAATGGTACCCACTGTCTACAGCGGCACGAAGCAACCCAAATGCTGCTACAAGAGACTGGGCTGATGATTAATTTATGTTGCCATCCATCCCAGCTCCTGCCCCATCCTGGTCAGTGACACTGAGACTTCAGCTGAAGAGTGGATTTATACCCTTAGCAGTTGTATTTTATCTGTGCAAATGTATTAGTTATGGGACTTACTCTGTTCCCCAGATCCCTGTTTTAGCTGCTTACAAGCTATAAAAGCCAGTGATCTAAACTTACAGTCTGTAATGACATACTGAATAGTTTCACATGAATATGGATCTCGACAGTTACTGGAGCCCTGCACACTTTGGAGATATGTAAGCAAGTAGACTGTGGCAGCTGACACACACCTAAGAAAGTGCTTCAGCTTTTAAAAAGAGAAGGTGGGGAAGTCCACAGAGGCCAGCTCCTTCTTCACTCACAGCAGAGAATCAGCAGTGTTCCAGAAGGGAGGAGGTGGTAGGGATTTGCAGGTGACTGAGTGGATATTGGGATGTGATCTTGTTTTCTGTCAGAATATAATAGCAATTTGGTTTGGTTTTGTCTTCATGCTGGGACTCTGCCGAGGGTTGAAAAACCATCCATCCTGCTGCAGTCTTTGCAATGTTGGGCCTGCTGTGATCATTAGCAAGAAACTCAAGGAGTATGGGGAGATTCTGATTTTCAGTAAAACTGTGTCACTGGGTTTTAGACGGAGTTCTAGTTTTAGCCAATTTCTATGGAAGGTATGTAAAATAAAATAGAATATGATAGGAAAAACATTTTTAGGTGAAAGAATCAGTTCTTTCACATAAGCAGCTGTTTGCACAGATAAAAGGCATATAATAAAGGAGGTGCTAGGAGGATGCTTGCAGTGAGGTCCCTTTTACACATCAGGTAGAGAGAAAGTGGAAAAATTAGGTTATGCAACTGAAAAGGAACCTTCTGAAAGCATCTAAAATATATTGTTCAGACTGAAAAATTTTTTTGTAATGTCAGTGTTAATACAATTACTTGATTGAAGAATAATATTGTAATACAAGGCTGTTAAGACTTTTTATATCTCTAGGAAATGTGATATCTCTGGTGGTTTTAGAGCCATCACTAGCTTCTTCCTGAATCAGAGGGAAAGAGCATCTGCCTACCGAATCTCCTGTCTTCCACAGTATTAATATAATTCATGCATGCATAGCTTATGAGATCTTATGGTATTGCACTCTACAAATGTACTTTACTATAGTGACAGCTTTATATTTTGAGCTGAATTCTGTCCTGCAGGTAGAACACCCCAGCTGTGCTAATCTGAGCACTGTGAGTGGCCTGGAGTCACTGATTTCAGCAGAACGTCGATCAGCAGAGTGCAACAGCACAGCAGGGATGATAATACATTTTCATGCTGTTTATGCAGAGCAGGAACACTGCAGGCTCATAGGCTCTAAAAAAGCTGAGTAGAACCCTGTGTTCCTGAGAAATATAAGTTAATTTAGAAATTTGTTAATTTAGGAACTACTGCAATGGGAAGCATTATAATATACAGCACAAGTTGCCTACCTTGGTGAGTAACTTTCTTCTCATATTGTTGCAGTTCTCATTTGCAGCAGCTTTGGACTGGACTGTGCTGGTGATCACACGAGGAGGATCAGGTGGGCTGTCTTCTGTCTCTGATGTGCATGGCAGTTGTGTTCTAGGACAGCAGTCCAAGTCCTCTTGACCCCAGCTGGTAGACATCTCCAAGGGATCAGGGCATTTCTCGTCGGGACTTGACCCATCGTCACTGTTTTTGGCATTGCAGAGTATAAGTGATCTTGAAATGGAGCGAAACTTCCTTGACTTCCTATTCCCAGCATTGCTCTTTTGATCCATCTTCAGAGAGCCGCTGCTCTTTTTCCTATCATTCTCCCATTTGTGTGGCATGATACTTTCAATAACTTGCTCCTCTTCTCTGGTGCTAAATATCCTCCAGGAAAGGAAATATAAAAAGTAAGTTGTAATATACCCCACTTTCTCCCACTTAATAACCTACACTACTGAAAAGCCCTAATGAATAAATCGAATCAACAGAGCCTTTCAGTCTGCGAACAGCCACGTGATATCTCATGACTTGCTAATTCTGTTTCTGTGCAGTGCTCTACTAGATTCTCCTTCACCTTTTCATTCTCTTGCCATGTTCCCCAAGCACAATGGAGTGCTTTTAATAAATGTTGGTGATGCTTCCATTGTCTCCTTGCTTTGGGCATCTGCTGAATTTGCATGTTGAAATCCCCAATTGAAAAGGAGGATACTTTAAAAGCATTATTCTATCCTGCTAATATTATTTGGAAAGAGGAAGCTCCTTCTGAAGCCTGATTCGTGAAACCACTATAATTCCAAGAAGATTAATCAAATTGCTGACATTAAGTTCTCTGCCTGGTGCATCTGATTTGCAAGTGGTTTAGCAAAAGTAGATCATAGCCTTGAGAGAGTAAGGAATTGTCAGGCTGCTATAAAACTTCCACCTTTGCAGACCAGAACTCACTTAAGACCATGCATTTAAGAGTAACAGAGGCATCCAGTGAAGCACTTAAGATGTGAATATCTGATTAGGGATTGAACTCTATAAAGGAATACAGCTCCAGTACATCAATCAAAAAGTGTCCTATTACAGAAATGGTTTATTTCAGCACATGATTCAGCATATGAAATTAAGGTACAGTGGAAGGAAATGTATAGAATCAAAATGTGGCAGAAGTTGGAGCTTTTGTAAAATGAGTAATGAGCATGTTAATATAACAAAGGGGAGCTTTGTAAAACTGTTTTCTTTTTGTCTTAGAAAAAGCTTTCTAGAAACACTTCAGTATGTATATGTCAGTGTTGAAAATTCAACAAGACAAAGTCTAAATTAATTACTTTGACTTTCTCACCATTTTTATCGTATTTATTACACAAACTTTTTATTCTCCTCACGGTACCTAATAGATACTAAATGCTGTCATTCTAGGGGAAATACCTATTGAAACTAAAGTATTTGTAAAGATGCTATAGGTGCTACACACAAAACAGAAAATCAATGTAGTTTGAAAAAACATTTCTTGGATATACTATTGAGAGAAAAAGTTTGTACACTGTGCTCTAAACTGTGTGTGGTTTTTTTTAGTGTGGAGGTTTTTTTGCTGCTTGTATGCAGAAGTAGGTACATATGCATTTTGCACCTGAAATGCCACTAGTGATACAGAAATGGTAGAAGGCAGATTTTCTAAAGGCTCATTACAGCCACAACCATAAACACAGGCCTGCAAACTCAAGCCAGATTCATGTAATAAATCCAAGTCAGCGTTATAATAAATCTGCAGGATTATTTTTCTTGGTTTTTTATTTTTTCCTTCTCGTATAAAGAAACAGGAAAAAAAACAAAACCAGATGATATGCACTATGCCATTGAGTACCTGACTGAAGGAACTGTATGGCATTGCTGAAGAAATCCACAGTTCAACATGAATCTCAATTTGTTTGAATTTGTAAAAATAGAAAAAAATTTGTGCATGGCTTTTCCAGGAGCAGCAAGGAGGCTCCAATGAGAAGGAGGTTTATTTGGGCAGTCCTTTCCGGTGTATTTGATTAATTTTACTTTTTCTCTTCCTTTCAGAGTAGCCTCTCTTCTTATGAATGACAAGATTGCTGTGATGTGGGACTGCCCAACAGCACAGCCACGCTCCCTTCCTGTGATGCTGAGCACACGCTGAATGAAAGGACAATCCTTGCCTGTGAGTAAGAACACAGAGGCCAGAGGGGATGGGGAAAAATATGACATAGATGGAGCTCGGTTTTAACACATGGACTTTGTAGTTGACACAGCATCTTATTTCTCTAGGATTCATCTCCATTCCTGCACTATGGAGAGAACCTGCTTGTCAGAGCTTCTGTGTGGCAATTTATTTTGAAGTACAGCGATGAAAAATGCTATGAATTACATTAGAACAATAATTTTGAGAACTAAGTAGTTGGTGGTTGTTTAATTTAGCATCAAATGTTTGCATTTTTTTTTGTATGGTTCTTTGTTGATTACTTTAGCTAAAAACTGCCTGACACTATCACTACGAATATATAAAAACTCTCAAGGTTTTGAGATCTTGTTTAAGTCTTTTAAAAAGACAATTCAGTCTACTATAATATACATGAACTCAATTGAAATTTTTGAACTCAGAAATCCCTGTTAGCATCTCCAATGCATTAGGAAATTATTTAAGCCTATGATGTTGCATTTCCTGTATGTCTGAAGGAAGGTAAAAATGCAATCTGGCCCACTAGACCAGAATGTGGAGTTGAAGAAGCAATAGGATGTCTAGGATGAGAGAACTTCTGCAAGTCTCTACTCTCAGTGCCTGGGCAGGAAGCAACAGAGTTACTTGTTGGAGGTGAGAGGAATGTGTATCACTTGAAAATCTGCAAGAGGAATCAGTGCTCCTTCTGTGTTCTGACAATTGCTATTAGACAGTAGCAACAAAAATGTCAGAAATGAGCCTGAGTTGTACATTCAGACCTAAACAATCTTGCCTATGGGGGGAAATTTGAAGAAATAGCACTTTTCATTCAAGGATTTCAATGTTGTACAAACATCAGCTGCACTCTTACTCTCCCAAAGAGGAAGAATTTAGAAAAGAGCTATTAAGCATGTGATAAGCAGAAGACTTGATATCTTAATGGTCAAACTGCAGCTCTCTGGAGACTGGCATGCTAGGATGAAGGATGGAGATATGCAGGAGCCCTTTCTTGCTCTGCCTGAAGCTGCTGAGCTTAGGAAGGGAGTGCTGTCATCACTACTAAATGCTCCAAGAGGTGCCTCTCTGGCTGTGCTAAGCATCTGGGATGCAGGGAACACACACAAGCACCTGTTGAAACAGTGAAGGAAACATTGCTCTAAGTGCATCCTGCTATCCCAGCCCCCTGCCATGCTCCTGAGGAATTTACCTTATGCAGAGAGAACTCTGCTGCTCTGCTTCATCAGCTGTTTCTTCCTCCCCCACCCCCATCCCAGCACCATCCACTCAAAGATCGAGTTTAACCCTGAATGACTTACCTAATCTCACAGCGAGCCAGTGGCTGAGGTGAAAACAAACCCAGTAGACCTGAAGACCTCCAGTTAAATACTTGCTCTTGCTATAAGTATTTGATCACAAGTCCTAACTAAGACAACATCCTCTCCAGAGCTGCTGATTCAAGGTTGCATAAGTGACAGAAATATAGGAGGTACCAAAACCATGGTCTATAAGTTTTCCAATAAAAATATCAAGAAATGTTGTTTTACGGAGAAAACAACACCACAAGTGCCAGAGAAGCTTTATGATTCATTGCCATCTTCCACCAAATTTAATTCAAGGTATTGATGGCATGGACAATTACTTCAAAGTCAATTCTCTAAACCATTCATCTTCTCCCCCAGTGCACTCACTGCTTGTCATTTTCTTTTGCCATTCTTATACCTCCAGCTCGCCTGATGGAAGCTATCTGTGGTTTGTAATGCAAACCAAATGTTCCTTCTCTGTTTCATTTTTTTTTCCCCAAGCTTTATTTTTCCAGCTTTAAGTCTAAAAAGCCCGAACTCAGTCTGTCTTCTGCAAACAAAATACATGATTTGAGCTGTGCCCATTTGGTTCAAATTTTGGTTGGATATTAAACCGAGCATTTACAAGATGCAAATAATTTGGTGTAGCTGCGAGATTGAATGTGAATGCTCTGCTGTTAACCAGACAGTAGGAAAGACAGAACCTTTCTTTACTAGCAAGAACAAGATGAGATTTACATTACTAAGTGCTAACAGCATCCTCTTTTAAACTAGATCTTGCATTCTATTTTAGTCTAGATCTTGTGATCTTTGTCAGATTCACTACTGAGCAGTATTATTAGCACTGAACTATTGCAGATGTCTAGGCTTTCCAGGCAACAGGATGAGCTAAAGATTTGGAATTTTTATAATAACTAGTAAGAAATTCCTGTAGACTTCAATTTACTGTTTAAAAAAAAATAATAAAAAATTAAAAATACCTAATTGTAAAAGAAAAATTCAAAAGGAGGAACTTACAACAGCGAGGCAGACAAACCTGACTCCTGCAGAAGGCTGTTCCTCTTCATAGGCCTGGCAAAAAAAGACAGAGTGAATAATTGAAAACACACTCTCCTGGTGCCACGTGACTCAGTTTCAGTAATTCTGCTCAGTGCATTGGAACGGAGCTATTGTTTCCTAATTGAAGAAAATGTCAGCAAGGCTAGATAAACAAAAGCAATGGGATGCAGCATTGGGGAAACTGTTTCCAGCAGAATCCCAGCTACCCAGAGGTGGCAAGACCATTTAAGGAGTTTGTGTCATTTGTGTTTACCCATCGCTCCCCTGTCCTGGGATTGATGGGGTTCAGGCGTGTTAAACCCACCTGAGGGGAGCTGGGGCGACAGCCAGAGTCTGTGCTAATCAAGTGCAGGATTTTCTGCTGGAGGCTGAGATGGCAAAACAGGTTTCTCATGTTTTTTAGCAGATATTTTAACGTTAAGCTGGTAAGAGTTTCATCGACCACTTCTGCTCCAGGAGCAAAAAGTAATCCTAAGCTCCTGTATTGCTCACCATGAAGTGACACGGTCCCTTTAACTTACCAGTTCTTAAATACTTTCCCCTTTATGGGCTAGACTACAATGTTGTTTTCCAAACTGATCAAGAACTCAGAAGATTATTGGATTTTTTCCATAGAGCATGCAGGAAATGAGAACTATGCCATGGAATCCAAATTGCCTCAGTTACACCTTCCATTTGCTGCAGAGTAAACGGTTCACTGTCTATTCTACTATTGTGATGATTCCCTCCACAAAACACTGCTTGAGCTGCATCCACCATCAGTTGTGGGAGCAGGCAGCTCACCCTTTCTGCCACATCCTAGGCATGCTTAGCTGCTTTTTATTGGTCACACAGATCAGTGTCAGTCCCCACCTGTCCACCCTCAGTTCTGCTCACACCGACAATCTTGCTGCAGAAAACTAATTTTGTGTGATAAGAGTGCGTAAATTAAAATATTTCACGTAAGAAAAATTGTATCTAAAACAGTTAATTTTAGTTTATTGAAATAGTGAGGCCTCTTCAGAATGTTCTAACAAACCATAAATCCTATTCTTTTCAGGAAAACGTAAACATAAACCTGTCCGTTTCTGGTCATGGAAATGCTCGACATGAGAGTGCTTAGATACCTGCTACCCTGTGTGTTCTGTGGCTTGAAGGTACTGGTTTTATTGGTCTGTCACTAAACTTGCAAAGGGGAGAGAGGAATTATAAAATAGGTCTAAAATACTGCACTGATAGGGTCTCGTGCTTAGTGGCCCTGTGGCTTTTAGATTAAACATGGACTGTGAGGACAAGCATCTGCCCTATGGGAATGATTTCCATACTGGGAAAAGTAGGGAAGGTGAAATCTCTGCTCTGTACAGTGTCTATGGGAAACCTGGAGCACTCTGTCCTTGATAATAATATTGTGGGTATTCTGTATTTTAAATGTTTATGAAGAGAATTTGACATTATTTTCCTAATAACTAAGTTTTTAGGATGCTAGTTCTCAAGAGGTTATCTTTTGTAAAGGACGTAGTTTTTATTTATTTTAACAAATAACGCAGAACATAACTCTTACATTGGCAACGAGTAGTGATCTACAGTTATCAGGTAGCTTTGCTGGAGAGGAGGAGATATAGGGAGCTGGCTTTGCATTTTGGTAAAGAGTTTTTTGCTGTATTTGAACAGAAAGAACATAAGGCCTTGTACACAAAATGGGGTTTTGTAGTGCTAGTACTGTAAAAATGAGATATCAACAAGGGAGCAAAGCCACATACTGTTTACCACTTCACTGTCTTTCACTGTAACACACACATGTTTTTGTTTAGCAATAGAGAACTCATTCACACAAAATCTCAACAGCCCCTGAGTTTTGATCCAAACTGATTGAGCTGGAAGCTCAAAAGCATTGGAAAGCTTGCTTTATTTCTTCCCATTGTCACATACTTTTGCATTTCCTGACTATGGGCTGAATAATGTAGTCCCTAAGCCACTGGGAGTTTTGTTCATTCCAAATCTGGACTCTCGCCAGGGCCAGCAGCAGAAACATAAATATCACAAGGAGGGGCTGTTTTTTCATGTTGTTTCACTCTAACCTTTTGCAGTTTTTTCCATCTTCTCTGTACAGTAATTGTTTGGTGCCCAGTGCTGAACAGAAAAGCAGGTTTTTGGAAGCCATGAGGAAAAAGGGAGAGAGAGAGAACCTCTACTGTGCCTGTCTTATTGCACTAATGGTATGCTTTGATGTTGGATGCTGTGGTCTATCTTCATTACTTAGCTCAAAGGTATTGTACCAGGGAAAGGGCAATGAACACTGATCAGAGGCTGGAATTTTGTATTAATTATGCTGACTCTCCTTTGCAGAAAGGAACCGCATTGATAAAGGTTTATGAGATAATAGGTGATGATATACGGAAAATCAGCTTCAGTGCCTCCTCCAGTGAGGAACAGGAGAAGAAGAATGCAGTAAATTAAAGAGGTTCAAACAAATAAATGGAAATGCTTAAAACCTCAAGCATAAGTAATGTGTGGAACAAGAAGGTCCCAGAAATCATGAGCACCTTGAAGTTAGCTGTTTTGTCAGTGATTTCACTTGGACTGGGGTTTCAGCCCAAGAGGTGAGTTGATGAAAATATATATCTGCAGATAAATGGCATGCAGAAGGGTCAGCAATTCTTGCTTCAGAATAAAAGCCAAACAATACAAATTCACAGGTAGAGTGATACTGCTGCTGTGGAATAGGGTCCCAGCTACCACAAAATGGAGTAACTTTACTGATATGTGGAGTTAGTGTGTATTGGAGGTGGGTAAAGAAGAAAGAGAAGCCACTAAACTTAATAGTTATGGCAATTCTTCTATTTTGTGTGACTAAAATCAGGATGTGTCTGGAACCATAGCAGAAACGGGAGCTGTTCCCTCTTTTCTCCAAAGATTTATTTTCCATATCCAAAGATTTGGATTCTAGAGGACAAATATGCAGACTATTCACTACTAAATATTTTGCCCGTTGCTACTGGTGATAACCTTTTCCAAAAAGGAGCATATAAATTTAAACAGGACATTAGTACTGGGCAAAGCAGATCAAAGTAATGATGGAACTTAGCCTCAGTCCTGATCTCCACCCAACTCCAAATACTGCTTGTGTTAATAGGAAAGAAAGCCAATAGTTTGGAGTGTTCTAGTTTTTGTCTTGTCCTTAGGTCGTTCAGCAAACTGATAAATTACGTTTGCCTTAGACACCGTCACAATTCTCATATTTTGCCATATTTCAGGCAACAGTTGTGTTGTTCAGGCCAATCCATCCCCTCACTGCTTCTAAGCCAGAACTGGATTAGTCATCTCTGCCTTGGGTTTCATGCCTTTCACTCTACCCCTCCATCTGTGAAAACACAGCAACATGGCATGTTGAGTCACTCCATAAACCCAGTTAAACCAGTGAGCTTCTCCAGCAATGGCTGACAGCAGTTGCTTCAATGAGACTACCTTGTTAAAAAATAAAAATAAAAAATAAAAACAAAATAAATAGGAAAAATCAGGAGAGAGTTTGCTTTCAGGTAGAGTTTCTCTGGAGTACCTTCTAGGTAAGAGTAGACTGGCATTCTGAGGTTTTGTATGCTATTCCAAAATTATTGGAGTTTTTTACATTATGGTTGGATAGTTTTGTTTTAGCAAAAGCAACAGCTGTCCGATAATGGATAAGTATTGCATTATGTCAAATTAGGTAAAGTCTTTCTAATTCCTTTCATTACTTAGTACCCAGCTTTTGCCAGGAAGCACAAGGATTTTTTTTTTTTTTATTATTATTTCTACAGATGAAATGAATCCTGTGTAATGTAACTGTAATTTATCCATTTCTGGCTTCCATTAAACTTTTGATTTCAAGAGTATCCAGATGCAATGAGTTTCATGTGTTACATATAAATGTACTTCCTTGTAATTGTTTTAAATTTGATTCCTATAAGATTTGTTCAGTTCTTGTACTAGGAAACATATCCTGATCTTCACTTCTCTGTAGAATCCTATTCCCATTGATCTCTGTACTGATGTCATCCTCTATCTTCTACATACTTTCATCTTTTCTTCTTCTGCCTCTCATTCCAGCTTCATGCTGCTTTCATATGTTTGGAACTCCTCCTTTTTCTTCAGATCACTTCCTTTTGTGAATTTTATTACCTGAGTCTTTCATGACGGCATCCAGCTCTGCAGCCTCTTAGACTGTTTTCTAGTGAACTGCTTTCCTGTGAGTTAATAAAAGTTCCTAGACCTCATCTTGCCAAAAACATTTGTGTTGCAGGATGTGAACTCCCACTCTGCGTGGTTACTAACCTGACTTGTTGCAGTGCCCTAGAGACAAACTGTAAAATCTTGCTTATATAATTCCATGGAAGATGGTCTAATACTAAGTGTACACCCATCAAAAAGTATTTTTGACTCATCTTGAGAACATATCCTGGAACTCCACGAAGAATATGTTACTGTGTGCATGCAGTGCTTTGTTTACAGAAAAAGTAGCCCAAGTGATTCTCATAAGTGATTGTGTTAAGAGCGTGTGATTGAAAAATTACAGTACTATGAGTATAAAGTGTGTTGGCTGTAGCCATGGTGTGGTGTAGGAGGCAAGGCGAGAATGGTACCCTTTTAATGAAACGTTGTGGGCTGTATTGTTGCTTTAATATTTTTGTAGTGGGTATGTAGAGTAAGAGATTATGCTGGGCTTAGAGACGCTAGAGATTATTTGTGTCAGCTATGAAGTTGCTAAATAACTGGCACTGAAGGAAAGGTCATTCTTTTTTGCTTTTAAATAGTTGACCAGTAACCAGTTTATAGCTTACTGCAGCACCAGAGTACCAAAGGCATTATGTGAGCTCCCCTGTATGGTGTCACTGTAATTTAAAACCAATATTTTAAAAACTTATGACTTTACCTCTTCTGCCCACTTTTTTAGTCACATAATGTTGCTTTTTCATCTGACTTAGCATTCCCTTTGATTTATAGTCCCCTAAACTGTAGGCAGACATAAGGGGCCCTTTACATTGAATGAAAGGAGAATTATCAATAGCCAAAGCTATGATTTATAAGGAAAAAATGTAAAGGGCAAAAGAAAACTGAATTTTCCTTAAAAAATTGTATGAATATTTTCTCTGTATTTTTCATTAGTTCAGTTAAAAGGTGTATTTAAACCTCTCTTTTTTTAATCTTTTATTGTGAGTCCGTGTTGGATTCTCTCATTGTTGCTACTGCCTTCTTTACTCTTTGAACAGTCAGATATGAATGAATGAAAGTCCTGAAAAGGTGAATATATTCAGTCCACATGAGAACCAGTGGCAGAATTTGCTCCATATTCCACACTCTGGTACAGGCAGCACTTCCTACAGCAACCTGATTTGAGGCTCACTGAAATCAGGGGCTTG
>NW_020955394.1:735940-736027 GCF_003031625.1 Empidonax traillii | reverse complement strand
TATAACAACTTTTCCTCTGCAGAAAATGCCTTGCTATTTGCCAGCAAATCTTTAATGCTTTAGATTGGGTATTTCCAACTACCGCCC
>NW_020955394.1:734416-735566 GCF_003031625.1 Empidonax traillii | reverse complement strand
GTGTATAAAAGAGATGTTATTTCACTGAATCAACCACTGAGATCGTAACCCTTTTCCTGTACCACAAACAGAAATGTAAAACCTCAGACTTTCCTTTTGGACTTTTACTGACTTGTGTCTGTTGTAAGAAAGCAAAACACAACTAGTCCAAGCACTAATATATGGAAAATGTGTTAAAACGTTTTAGATCATCTCATTGCTCCTCATTCCTGCAGTTCATTGGTTAACTGGCTCCTTCTGTGTTTATGTAGTTGCATGGTACAAATACAACACCTAAACTTCTCGCCTGAAGTTGAAATGATTCATTTATTACTTTTTTATGCCACCCCCAAAGAAAAAAAAAATAAAAAGGAAGAAAGAAAACACACAGTGCTCATTTAACCCAAGTGAGTGAAAACGCCTTTCATAAGGTCTGTAAGGGCTTTGGGAGGTTTTTCTTTGGTGAATAAAGTCTGTGTAGTGGAGGGAAGAGTTTTGTCTGAGGATGGCAGAACTCAAGCTACAGCAAACAGACACGAACTAGGATCCTTTTGCTGTGTGAAAATAAGATAAAAGAAAAGGAGGTGCAAATGTTATTCATGTGAGATCATCTGAGGGATTCATTGTTTTGAGGAAGTGAGTGGAGGCAGGAGGAGAGAGGGGATATTTTTGAGAGGGTTTGTAAGACTCTGCTAGTGCTTTGCTCTCTGGATTTATATTATTGGTCAATATCTATTTAGGTCTTTTTGTGAGGTAATTACCCTAAATAGACATTACGTAGGCTTTCCACCTTCTAGGTGCTTATAAATATTAGTTGACCACATTAGTTAGAACCACAATGGAGAAAGCACAAGCAAAACAATGAGTGAGTGCCATGCTAAGTGGAAAACAGGATTAAATAAAGACATTTCCTCTGCTTTTTCTGTAATGGAGAGAATGGGGCTATGTGATAAGGCACTATTGCATAGGATGTACCACCCTGATTTCTGATACTGGCTGTGGATGCAGTCACTGTTAGAAAGAAGGGATTACAATGGGTAACTCTTGTTCTCCTGTCTGTGTCCCAGCCATAAGTACCCCTAGCATGGCTCTGAACCTTCGTTCATCATCCTCTCCACATGGGCATTAGACTTAATCAAGTCCTAGTCCTAACAGCTTGTTTTAGGACCAC
>NW_020955394.1:660193-731018 GCF_003031625.1 Empidonax traillii | reverse complement strand
TTGCAGTAACAGGAACTATATGAGGCAAACTCATTCTAACTGTGGTAAAAGTGATTTTTTTTTTTGATATCTAAAAAGCTCTTTCAAACAAACTTTTTAACTTCAGTCAACAAGAGAGAAATGTATCGATACAAAATATCATAGACTGTTGTTGAAGAATATAGCTATGGCTGCGGTTGTCTACTAAATTGCAAAAATTACAATTGTTTATTTCTGTGGGGAAAATAACTTATGTTCACCTGCAGAAGCCTAATATCATATTGGATTCTTCCCAGGGACAGATAGTTTTGCATGTTTAAACATATTTTGAAGAGCTTTATTTTGCATTCTTATTTATCTCAGTAATTTTGTGTTCATAAATGTTTTTTTCTGAACTCTTTAAGAACTCCTTTCATTACTTATCATTTCAGCTTGCCTTTGTTGTCTCGCCCTCAGGAAGCCCATCTTAGCCAAGCCAGGCGCAAGAACTCCAGGTGCTGAATACTCTCCTCATGACAGTTACACAGGAGGACTGTGCTCACTTAATTACACTGCTCATTTGCAAAAATTGCTGACCTACCCTAGCATGATAATAAGTTCTTTTTTTCAGAATAGCTTCACATATGTTTGAAAAATCCTTACGATACATTTATATCAATTCTGACATCTTTCTTTACAATATGAACCTTGTATTATTGCAGAAAACCTAAAATTGCTATAGGTTACATGGGCTGAGCAAAAAACCTTCACCACTTGTTGGTTTACATGTAATGCTTAACTTCTAAAACCAAACAGTGAGTGGCTGTGCCATTTAATAGGCCAAACATGTGGTATAAAGTGACTTTGCCTCAATTCTTTCCGTGATGAATGAACATTCTGTTCTCAGAAATAATTGCTTAGATGAAAAGGTCACACACATCAACCATATAGTGCAAATGGTTACTCCCCAAATCCTTGTTAAGATAATTTCATAGGAAGCAGGAATTTGTGTTGGTGTTTCTGAATGCTGTATAAAGCCCAGTGTTCAGTAGAAACCATTCAGGAGTCCCAAAGTGGGACACTGCTTAAAATCAGTTAGCACTTAGGGACAAAATTCCATAACTGCCTAACATAGTGCAATGAGTTGATATGTAGTTAGACATTAATTAGCGCAGGACAGAGGAAAATGTTGAATTTCAAGTACTTCTGGCAGCACCAAAAATTTCAGTAGGCAATGCAAACAATAAGCTGTGTTGTGTCGACGGTCATATATGTAATTATTAAGACAGCCACATGGACTCCTTTTAAATGAATTGTAACTTGTTAAAAAGGAAAGTGTAGAAAAGATAATAGATTTAGAGGATTTTTGTCTAGATAAATTGGCAATAAAAATATTAATTTGTTTAATTCAAACTGGGGAATTTGGTGAGAGCAAATACACACAGAAAAATTTTATGGTAAATTTTAGAATGCCAACACACTTCAAAACGATGAAAAAATTGCTTTGTAATGTTTTTCTTTTTTTCTTAGAAGCACCTCATCAACATTATCAATGTATTTCTTGCTACCTTTGTGAAAGAGCTATGCCCAGTTGGGGATAGTGGTGCACAGATACAGTAAATGAGGGATGAAGGGCATGTGTGCAGAATAGGATTCCATTACCTGGGTTAGCCAGGGAAAGGGAAAGAGGTTTGTCTTTGTTTGAAACAGTGCAAAGTGCAAACATGAGAATTTTTGGCCTGACTAGTCTCTTTGCTTTTTACCCCTGCCTCTGTGATCACTGTGCTCCTATGGTGCCATAAAAACAAAAGACAGAGTTGACTATTGCCCCTTACCTGAGCTACAGCAATTTACCACGTATATAAGAAATTATTCCACCCTCCATTTTTGTAATTATGATTTCTTAGACATTCAACTTCATAATAGGGATAAACCTGAGTTTGTAATGCCATGCAGCTATGGGTGACTGTCTCATCCCCTGATGTTTGTGTCCATGCTCACCATAGCTGACTGCTTTCTTCAAGAACTTGCTAGGCCAGAGTTAACTGCACTGAGTCTCTAAGATTTGCAGTTTCATACTCAGACTTTCCCTTTTATCCTGATTGGCTTCCCCTCCCAAGGCAACAAAGTGGGAAGCGCTCTTTGGTTGCATTTCAAGCTGCCCATTCTGTTAAAGAGTTTGAATGCTGGTGGAATCAAATATGCCTGCTTGGGACTCCCAAAAAGCATTTTACTAATACCACAGCAACCTGCTTAAATAATTCATGTTAGTTTGATTCAAGGTCTAAATATGTTTTATTGACCATAAATATTTCTTCCAGTATGGTGACTTCTGCCAGAATTCCTGATTTGATCCAGAGCTGGTGTTTCAGTAAGAAAGTTCTAAAAGTAAATTTCAACTGCTCTTTTGGCAGCAAATTCTCAAAATGTGGTAAAATAAATCAGGAGCTTATCACCATCTGAATTTATGCCATCAAGTTTAAAAGTTTCTTTTGTTGTAATCATGAATTATTGACCACATAGTAAAGTGATCTAGGTCCTCCACTCAGTGTTATGGAGAGAATTATCGCACTGACTGGCTTAGGAGGAGCCAAGAGCACAGCAAATATGTTGGTCCATCTCTAGGCAAATTTTTGATGTCTCTGTAAGACTATGAGTAGAACCAGAGGTCAGCTGGGTTTGAGGACCCACTGTGCAGCAAGCAGAAAGGGGAATGATGATGAATGAGAAAAAAGAGTGTATAGTGAAGCAGTAAGTATGGCTACGGTGTTATTCTGGATTACCCTGTGATGCCATGGAGCCATTTATAGTCAGACCTGAATATGTCCCTGACCAGGTAAGACTACACTGAAAGAAATAATTAGTTCAGGTAGTTTCAAAAGACTTTTTTCAATTAATACTTTTAGATGAGAAAGACTGTTCTCCTGCATATGCTGAGCAACTTGTTATTTCTGTGTCAGCATTAAAGTTCCCAGGGTGTGTATGTGTATATAGTGACAATTCATTTATATTTCTCTATATATGTTTATTTATATGGCAAAATATGTCTCTTTTCATGGTCAGTTAAATTCACTAGTTATTTGTGAGACTATAATACATCTTGGGTGTTCTGGCTAAACTAATGCTGCCAAAATTGTCAGCAAAAAAGACCGGAAAAGCTGATGAACCCTAAACTTTTCCCCAAACAACTGCTCCGTTGTTTCTCCAGGATGTAGAAGAGGCAGAGAGCCCAAGCAAGAGGAGTGGTAGGAAACTAGGGAGGAAGAAAAGAAATTGCTGTCTGATGGATTTCACAAACTACTGTGTTTAATCTTTTAGAGACCCTATAACAATAATCCATGCTAATTAACATTTTAGGAGTTTAAAGAGATTTGGTCTATAAAGGAAAAGTAATAAAATCTTCAGTGCTTTGCTTATTCAATAGTTTCTTGCTTTCATTTTGCTAAGGCATTTAATGTCTTTATAAATTGTAAAGTTTTCAGAAACAGCTAAATGCCATTTTTGGAAATTATTTTCTTAGACTAAGATCTCCAAAGGTGGGTGCAAACTAATTCCTAACAGTTTTAATGTGAACAAGCTGCAGAAACAGCACTTCAGTTTCTCGGGACTGGTGTCACTTTTCCAAATGGGACTTGTGCTAAGAGCTGGTTGGTATTTTTAACTAGTATGCCATATAATTAAATCACTAAATATATGTATAAAAATAAATACTGCCATGGATAATTCTTATTCCCCTTTGTGGGTTTGTCAGACCCACAGGAACAGCACTGTGGTTTGTGGGCTCTTCTCCTAGCAACTCCTATTAACGTCAGAATTACTTGGGCAGCTGAATCTTCATATCCCACACCAAGAGTTTACTATTTGGCACTGGTTTATGTGTAGATTTCACATGCCCATATCTCTGGTTATTTGCACTGGGTTTACTTCAGTTTCTTGTCATCTTACAACCACTTTTACTAACAGCTTTATGCTATTACTTACTGAGCTTCTCTGCTGTAGTTCTTTGTGTTTGGGGAAAAAATAAAAAAGGATGGAGATATGGTCTTTGCCCCAAGTAGCTTATAATTAAAACAAGAGCAGCGTTATAGAAACATATATTTTAGATGGCCTCTAACTGGATGGTCTGTTTAGTTTTGTTTTGACGTACTGTATGAAGCAGCATTTAACAGATGTTGGGAAATTAGCTCTCCAAGCTTCTATTATAAACATACAGCAGAGATGCATGTGTATAAATTAATTTCATCCTTGAATGTGGGTATTAATGTCATTGGGCATTTTTAAATGTTTGTGCCTATTCTACTGTAGTTTGAGCCCTCCTTGCCAAAAAATTTAGAAACTTCTCGAGAGAAAGTACCTCTGTAGCAATGCCTCTCAGCACTGATGATTCTCTTCTGTTGAGTGAAAGATGTTGCCTTCTACAAGCTCAGCAGTGAAAAAGAAAAAGTGTTAACTGTTACATTAAATAACCTCTATACACAGTGTTGACCAAAGAAAACCCCAAAAAACCACCAAAACTGAGGAGTCTCCCTTAGTCTTTATGCCACACTGTCCCCTTTTTTTAAGTAATGCTAATTTATCATGCAAATCCTGTAGTTGATATTCCTACAGCTGCTCATATCTCTGCTGAAATAGCACCCATTCAACGAGGTGACAGATCTTCCCACTCCTCCTCTTAGCTGGCAGAATCAAATGTTGAGGATTAGATTCCCTTTTACAGCCTCCAGGATGAAGTCAAACCAGCACGAGGAGGGGAGTTGGCAAACCATGGCTTGCCCCTCTCTGTGCTGTATACGGGCAAGGAAATAAGGCAGGTCAGGCAGAGAATGGAGGCAAGACCTGGGACAAAGCCTAAACCAGAACAGAATTAGAAGGGAAGTGTAGCTAACAAACTGACTTATGAGATTTCATAATTGCCACTTACATTTAACATATTTTGCATTTCACACCTGTGTCTTTTTTATTTTGTGTCCCCCTCAGTTTAGTTTTCATACGTGAAAGTCTTAAGTGTTTCTAAAGAAACAGCTATGATTTTAAAAGATCATTTCACACCCACCTCACTCAAATTACAACAGACATGCCATATTAATTTAGGGTGAGTGGGCACAGATGTTATCAAAATCACCCATTTACCTGCCAATTCCACCAAACTTTCCAGTCCTTGGACATTTTCTTCCACTGCTGTGTGGAATTTTATTGTAATGTTCTGCTTTTTCTTTTTGTGCCTTTTTTTTCTCAGATCTTCTATCCAGTTACTGAACCTGCATTTGGCTTCCTCCTCTATCAGCTGTCTGAGCTAAAACAATACTTGATGGCAATCACTGCAAAGAAAAGCAGCCTCTGAAGATACTGATGTGATTAGGTGTGAGGCCAGAGATTTGTGCTGAGTGGTAGAAGAGCACTTTATAACCACAGTAAATCAGTAAGTTTGGGCTAGACAACATAGCAGAGGAGCAGTGACATGACGAGAAACATGAGTTGGGGAAGAATGCAAAAGAGAGGGAAGTGAAAAGACAGATTTAAAACTGGGTTTTCGTTTTCCGGTGTTACCAATGTGTGAGTTAACTAATTGACTTTGCTGACTCTTCCCTAGTTCACTGTTGTGCAGCTAACACACATCTGCACAGCAAAACACGTACAGATGTGAGTGCTCTCTGCGCCTCAGGCCTGTGAAAACCTTTATTAACACAGCACTCAATGTGAACTAATGCACCCTGTCCCTCAGCAAGGGCTAAAAGCTCAGGACCAGCTTCATGCTAACAGCTTTCGAGCTGCCTGGAACAGAGGCAAAGTGTATTTTATCTTCCCACAATGTACTTTGTGGAGCTATCCATATTAGGTCTTATTTGGAAGAGGCATTAAAAGCTTTCTTAATACATGACTGTGCCATATACCAACGAAAAGCAAAGTGCATTGCAAACAAGGCAAGCCCCACTGTCCATATTTCATGATAGGCGCTATTAGGACAGGAAAAAGCTGCCCAAATGTCAGGTCTGGACCATGGTTCAGGTCTCCATTGCCCAGTCCACCAAATATACTGTTTCTTTAACTGGCAGTTGCAGGATTGTTCAGATTCTGCACTAATATTCAATCCTATAATTCTTTACATTAAATCTCATGTTTATCAATAAATGTCCACAATGGGCAAATTAGAATAACTTCAGAGCACTCTACACAGCCTGGTTTTTTCCTAGTTTAAAACCTACAAAATCAAAGCAGAATTATGTCAATCTGTTGTGAAAATGCGCACAAGCTTAATTTTTGTAAGTTGGAGTAAGCAATACTCCAAATATGTATTGTATAAGAGTATGCACTGCTTGTCACACATCAGGTTTCATATCTTTACATTGAAAGTGAAAGAAAAAGCTCCTAAAGATAATTTCCTCTAATTAAGTTTTGGAGGCAAATTACTTAATGTTCCAATTAGTTTAAAGAAGTTGATTGTACGCAATACGTAATGTTCTGCAGGGCTTTGCCTACCTTTATTGCTTAACTTCATTTTCAAAAAAACCATGATATAACATTAATGGCATCTCCTAGCCCAGAATTCAAGCTTGTCTTAACTTGGTTAGCTTCTGTGGTGCTGTATCAGGGATTAATTTTGATTTAAACATTTCAGGTCGTTTTACATATGTAGCAGTAATTGTGCTGTTTAGAAAAACGTGCTGCCATCGTGTGGACAACATTAAGTAGTGTAAAAATTAATTTTTAAAAGAAGAATTGGGAAACAGTATCTGTATTCCTTATGGATGAATCATGAGTTATAAATATGTATTATATGATACAAGAAGCTATGCACAAATCTGTGGGTTTAACACTATGAGTGGAATCAGGAATTATCCATTCAATCCTGTTTATTTTCCTACAGCTCAGAAAGTCCTTTCCAATGAACACAGAGTGGTCAAAACACACACATGAGTCTCCAAGCCACTTTTAATCAGCACCTAATTCCTACATTACCTGCTTTTGTATTCATTTCTGTATCTCTTTATCTCTGTATCTCTTTATCTTTCCTCTAAGATTTTACGAAACTTGTTTTTGTACAGCCTGCATTGCTTTCCTTCCACACAAATACACACACAAACACTCCTACCCAGACAGACAAGGCACTCTGCCCACACAGTTCTCGTTCCTGCAGGAGTTCACACGAAGCTTTGTTTCAGAAAGGGTTTTAGTTTAAGGCCTCTTCTTGTTTCTTACATTTCACCCAGAGGAAAGAGACTTATCCAGAACTGAAATAGCTGTATCAAATACCACTAAAATGGCCAAATTAGAAACACTGCAGTGCACTTATGCAGTTACAGTTTTACTAGTTTAATGCCTACAAAATATAAGCAGATTTATGTCAATCTGTTGTGAAAATGTGCAGAATTTTAACCTCTGGAAGTTGGAGTATTAAAAGGGCCTCTACAAAAAACATGTATCATTTGCCATGTCATGTTACGTATCTCTGCATGAAAAGTGAAAGAGTAAGTTCCTAAGGCTACTTTGAGATATTTTAGATCTGTTTGCACACAAGGAGTGTTATTCAAAAACTATCCTCTGCAGTACACTGCCCCAAAGCAAACCTGCATGTCACAGCACCGTAATGTCTCCTGCTCTGAGACCCTGTATGCCAAGTGCTCATGAGCTGATGCTGCAGTCTGCTGATTTAATTTAAACTGAATAAAGGCAAGAACTTTTCAAGCCTTGACAGTGGGTTTGAAACAGATTATTTGGGAATAGAGCTTGAAGATATATTTGGATCAGTCACATCTTTTGTGAATGTTTAGTGGGTTTGTTTTGGTAAAACTTCAGAAGTTTTATTTGACCTTTATATGACCATTGAAGATCTTTGGAATCTTGTGAGAATGGAGATCTACATAGTATTTTTATTTTACTTGAGTATTCACTTACTTGGTGCAGAAAGAGCCTGCTCTTTTGGTACAGTAAGAGATGGAATATGTATACATGTGAGTTAACTAAATGGATATAATGGAATGTCATACATTGAAAGATTCTCTGTGGGGCTGCTTAAACTTCCAGATAAAGCCAGGTAACTCTGTGAAATAATGACTTCTGTTTTCCAAGCCTTTGCTTATTATGATTGATTGATTTGATTGTTTAAGAAAAATGTGAGTTTCAGCTGAAATTTTTACTCTTTTAAGGCAACTTTTTTAATGTGGATTCTCTTGTGTCAAAGTAGGTAGGAACATACATGATCTTTTTCTTACTGGATAAACTTAAAGCATATCTTATTTGTTTTCTGCTTTGGCACTTATTTTCATTAAATTTCTGGGTGCCTAATTTTCTTTGACAATTCTGCCTTGCTCTCAAACTTGTTAGCAATTATTACAGATGGAAAAACGCTGTGAGTGAGAGGTAAATGGAACATGGTGATGTATGGAAAAGGCTGTCAGAAGTCTCTAGTCTCTATCACTGTGCTCAAGTTCTTGATTACTTGATATTTAGGTGTTTAGAATACATGGGCAAGCATAGAAAGCTCAATTTATATCCATAAATCAGAAGCCAATCTCAAGATAAAGAAATCTCACTTATGATTTAATAATTGGCAAAACTGTGCTAGACAGAGTGGGGAACAAGCTCAACAACCAGCTTTCTTTCTGATGAACTTTAAATGTCAAAGCATCCCATGACAGCTTTGTATGTGTTTGGTTTTCAGTGTCTTGGAAACTGTATTCTCACTCTTTTAAAAAGTGTGACACTTGTTTGATTTTGGAAGAATTGGGTAAATTTTTAAATTGGTAATTTAATGAAAATCTATTAGATTTCCTGGAATCTGGCATCTTTTGCTATCAGTGAAAGGGAAAATGGGAAAACAAACCCTTCCTGATTCACAGATCTTTGATGTGTGGTTCCTCAAATGTAAGTAGATTTTTTTGCCCACTGTATAACCTTGATAAGTTAATAAGATCATCCAATATTACTAATGGTAGACTTTCACTTCCACTTTTAAAACAAACATCTCTAAAAGTAAAATCTAAACAGGAAAAAAAAAAATCAAGAATCAGAGTATCATCAACCTCTGTTGGATGTAGTCTTGCATTTTTATATTCGCTGTCTTTTCACGAAAGTCATTCTGTCTTATACCCTTCTGGGTGAGCTTTGGGTCTATCAATCATTGTACCACCTTCTGCACCAGGATTTCCTGTAATTATTTCCCAGTAATTCTTATATTCTTCAACTTTGTGGGAGTCCAGGTAATTGTGACAAACAACTTCACATTCTTTTCCAAAATAAGACCTGCAAAGTCAAAAAAAAAAAAAAAAAAGGGGGTGGGGGGAGGGGGGATAGGCACGGAGAATTAATATATATATAAATTCAGAAAATGTTCATTATTTGTTCATTGTTCAAGATTTCCTCATTTTTCTCCTATCTTGTTCAGCAATAACCCCACGTTTTCAAATCAGACCCTTACAAGAAACACAATATCCCACTCTGTTTCCTATGAATAATTTAGGAATTTGAAATCCAACAGAAATTCCATCTTTCTAGCTTCAGAGTTAAAAGGAGCCCCATCAGTATAAGGCAGCAATACACCAAATCAGTATTTACAAACTGTTCAGGTCCTCATCCTCATTTCTCTGTGACTGAGGAAGACTCTGGCTACTCAATAACTGTTTCAGCCTCAAACTTTCAGACCTTTTTTCATCTTCAAATACCTGACACAAAACCTTAATCAGGCCTTCTCAGAATTTAATGGGAAACATTGGTATATTCTTTAGCAGTGCTTAATCAATATTAATTTAATGTATATGTAATAACTGGAATTGTTGGATTAACTTCAATTTGTTGAGAGATTGATTCAGATGGACAGAAGAAAAACAAGTAAGTCTGAGATAATTGTCTGCAGCAACCCAGTGCTCACATTACAGTCCAGAAATAAAATAAGGGAAAGGAGAATGGCATTCTGCATTCTTTCCCATTTCCTCAGTGTGTTCCTAAAACACCTGTCTTGCTTCTTACAGTAGTTCATGATGTTGGCACATCATTATGCACAACCTTGCCAGTTATAAATTATTCTTACCATACACGAAAGTTCCTTGGAATGGCTAAGTTCCGATTAGTATAGCAATGAGTAATTAGAATTTTAGTGTTTGCCTGGAAAAAAAAAAAAAAAGAACAAGGGAAGACACTTGACAAATATTTTTACCCCAATACTGTGAATAAGGACTGTCTTTAACAAATAGATCATTTTGACTGTGTTTATTAGTGAGCTGATTCATGTAGGTCAGTCTCAGTTCAAGGCTGTGGAGGAATATTTGTGATATTTTGCTGTACACCGAGCACTTCAGGAAGCCTAGCAGTTATCTAGTACAAGAAAGTACTGTATTAACAAAGAAACGTTTGGAAAAAACATCCACTTATTCAGATGCCTTGAGATTTTTTTTTAATAATTTTAAATTTTATGTAGAGGAACTCTTATTTAATCAGAGTTCCTAATATTGGAAATGGATTTTAGTACCTCAAAGTCATGAAAAACAGGTAAGTACTGAATCCTCACATGATGTCAAGGTTTGAAAATTTCTGATAGGAAAAACTGAAAAAGTTAATGTCAAAATGAACACCAGAATCTAATATTTGTATAAGCAGATTCCCTAATCAAAGAGACTGTTCCTTCTCTCTACCACTTCCTAGAATTAGAAGTCAGAACAGGCAAAAGGGAATATGTGAAAAAAAACTACTTATTTTTTCTAAGTACTTCTTCTACTGTTTCAATCAAATTTTCGAAACATTTCCTACAGTTCTAATTTCTTACAGGAACTGGAAATCCTTCGTATTCAAGACGCAGCTGTGGATCCAGGAAGGCAGCTTGCCAGCAAGTCAAATAGGAATCCTCACCTGTCAAAAACACTGGCTGAAGGCGAGATTTTTTGGCAAATGCTGTGAATGTTTTATGGTCACTTCCTAGATAAAACTGTAAATAAGCACACATGTTTAGGACAGTATCAATATAAAAGAAACAAGATATGTAATTTTAAAACGTATTTTTGAACTCAAAGGCTCCTGACAAATCAGTCTGCCCAGCTAAAGCTATGCAGAAAAAAGCCAGAGCACAGATTCTATTCTGTTGATAAACTCGTTAAGTAGCTACTCTATAGGCAGGCTAATGAATACAAATTTAAAACTGAATTTATGTTCCAAATATTTTATCTCACCAGAGTGGTTGTCAAGAAGGAAAACTTTTCCAAAGTTGTGGTGATATATTTTGAGTGCATATGTAACATGTAGTGCCTTATTTGCTTTTAACTTACAGAGGGATACAATGTTAACGTTTAATAGAAATCTGTCCCTCAGAATGATAGAATAGCACATGACTTCATATACCTACTATGAATTATCTTCACAAGAAATTAAATCTTCTCATTTTGGAGTTGTTCAAAGTGGGGGAAAAGGGATCTCCCATATGAATTCTTTCATGATTCACAAGCTAATTTTGATTTTCTTTTTTCTTTTACTGTTTAAGATCTCCTTTATCCAGTACTTCTGGCTGACAACCCCCCTGGGCTGCACACCATACCTGAGGCAAGTTGCATAAACTTTCTAAATAGGTATTTCTTATCTTGATCTATGCATGACTCCGAATCTGTTCTGCAAAGCCAACATGTTGAACCACTGTACGGTTTTATATATCTATATTTAGAGGGTGATTCAATGCATACTATCAGTATATTCCTTTTCAACTTTTTTGCCTTACCATTGTGTCAGAAATCCCTCCTGTTGTCCCAAGAAGAAAGTTTTGCCCAAATCTAAGTGGCTCACCCACTGCACTTCCATCAGCACTGTTGAAAAAGTAAAAATGAAAAAGTATGTATTGAAATAATCAGTTTTACTATTATTGGGGGGGGGGTGTCTGTTTTAGTCTACAGTTAGGCCTTTTGCATTAAGTTTACCTTTTAAAATAGGTAAAATATTTTAACCTAACGAAGAACCTGACTGTTGAGCAGGACCCTGTTCTTCTGTTTCTTGTCCCACAAACAATGGAAATTAAAGATATATTTGAGAGAGAAAATATGCTGTTTTCTTAGGGTTTTTTAGGACAACAAGAAAATGTCCACTTCATGGAAAGCAAAAGCAATTTCTGCTCCAGAGACCTTAATTGCAGGAAAATGAATATTAATCCTAAGTGATATTTGGACGTGTTTTGTATTCTGCAGCTGAAATATGACTATAATAAAAACAGCTGCAGAATTTACCACATGATACAGTGAATTCAACTCTGTTTTCACACCTAAGCTGACATAAAGGTCCTTGGAATTAATCAGAGTAAAATGCAGCACAGAATCAAGCCTAATGCATGACCAAAGTTAAAGACTCTTCCTCAAACAAATTAAATTTACTCCTAATTCATTTGTACATTGGCAAACCTCGCTGCCTAGTTCTCAAAACAAGATACCTAAAACTAAAATAATAACTGAAAAGAACTCGGAATAAAGCACCAGACCTTACAATACAGAAACTGTTTCGACCCACAGGGTTCACGCTGTTGACTGCGCTCAGTCCACGTGAGACCTGTGGTGGGTCATCAGAATACAGGGAGATTTCCTCCATGTCCACTGCCAAGGTCAGGTCACCACGTATTTCATCCTCCTTCTCCTCCGGGGTGTTGCTGTCAGGGTTCATGACCATCACAGTGTCTCCAAAGTGAACCAGTCCATCAATAGATACCGACAGCTTTACCTAAGTTAAAATTAAAACAGACATAATATTTTACAGAATCATCTGAACTTAATATCAGGAGTGTTTTAGCATATAAAATCGGTAGCATTCTTAATGCATTCAATAATAACAATATGCCAACTGTTATTGAACATGTGCAGTAATAACAGCTATGCCTCTCTGTACGGGGTCATGGGACATAATCTTCTTTAAAAATTACCTTCTTCAAGATATTCTCTTGAAGTCTGGCTAACCTCTGCATTAAAAGCTGTCCTTTCTCTCTCCTGCTGATAAAATCCCTCAGGAGCTCCTGTTGGCAAAGGAAAGACAGGCAGGCAGCGTTATCCAGCACCCAGAATCTCGGGGTTTAGACCGAATTTTAAAGCGTTACGGGGGGTAACAGCGTGCGGTGGAGAGGCAGGTGGTGAGGGGTGTAGGGGGGGTTTCTCCGGTACCTCCTGCTCGTGCTGGTCCTCCAGCCAGTTCCCGACGCGCACCCCCCGCCCGTAGGCCGCCATGGCGGGCCCGGCCCCGCGCGCCCCGCGTCGCCATGGCGACCGCGCTGCACGGTGATTGGCTGAGGGAGCGGGGCGGGGGGAGGGGCGTGTGTGAGGGAGGGGCGTGTGTGAGGGAGGGGCGTGTGTGAGGGAGGGGCGGGACTGAAGAGGGGGCGGGGCTAAAGAAGGGGCGTATATGAGGGAGGGGCGGGGCAGTGCGGGGATCCCGAAGTGGAGGGGATCGTGGGATCCTTGAGGTGGGAAAGCGCCTTTCGGGTCATCCAGTCCAACCGTGTTTCTTACAGTGACAGGCCTGCGCTAAACCACGTTCGCAAGTGCCACATCTGCACGTCATTTAAACGCCTCCAGGGGTGGTGACTCCACCGCTGCCCTGGGCATCCTGTGCCAGGGCTTGCCAGCCCTTTGGGTGGATAAATGTTGCCTGATATCCTGTTTGAACCTCAGCAGGCGCAACCTGAGGCTGTTTCCTCTTCTCCCATCACTTACTACTCGCGAGAAGAGACCAGAGTGTTAAATATCTCAGGTCAGCCGAGCTGGGACGGATAGCCTTTACGCTCCGTCAAGGAGGTGCATCAGCTTAACACAAGGGAGTTCAGTGCACTATCACTACACTGTTGGTGAATCCTGTGAATCAGAGAATAGGGTTGGAAGGGACCCTTTAAGATCATCTCGTTTCACCCCTCCTCTGCCACGGGCAGGGACACCTTCCACGAGTCCAGTCACAGCCCTGTCCGCTCTGACCTTGAACGTTTCCAGGGATGGGGCATCCACAACTTCTCTGCGACAGTGTTTTACCACCCTCATTGTAAAAGACTTCTTCCTTCTCTCTAGTGTGAGAGAATGCATTAAGTGGATATTTTGCTTCCAAATGGTTTTGGTTTGTTATTATTTTAGCTTGAAATCCACTATGGCGAGTTAAGCTAAGTGACTGTACCGTGTGTTTACTTTCCAGATATCTTAAGCCAAATATCTTTGGAGAATTCTTGCATAGCACATTTAACCCCGTTACAACTGTCATGGTTTTCTTGCAAGCTGTAATGTTTCAGTGCTAGACAACTTAAAAAGCTTAAAAGAAAACATTTTTGGTATGGACAGCTGGGCTATATGTTATCATCAGGTGGGTTCAACAGCAATTCACATGAAACCTGGCTCTTTTGTTTTGTTTTTATTTTAAAGCAAAGCTATTATCTAAGAAGTTGTTTAACACATCCCAAACTCTTTAAGGACCAAATACAATCTATTTTTGTTCAAATAGCACCACTCTGTGTTCAGTTCTGGTAGTGATGCTTTCCTACATCTAGCTGTTTGGGCAGCAGTGATGAAAATGTTTAGTTAAAATAAGGAAGAAACTTTGTTCGTCTTAGTCGAATATCAAATGCCCCCCAAAAATTTCTTGGCTCAGAATTAAGCTATTTAAATCAATATTCATTAATAAATCATTGTTAAAAAAAACTATTATACTTTGCCATGTTGTTAAGAACACATGCATTGTCTTGCTGTGCATGTAGACAATACACAGAATTCACAGCGAAGTTCCATAGTTTTGTAGCCTTTATGCACCATCTGTACTTAGCTACTAATAGGTTTTGATGCACATATTAAATAGAGAGAGGTATGTTCACTAAAATGAAATTGCGTACAGAAATATCTCCATGAGTCTCTTAGCAGGATTATGCAGTGACTATCTTTGTCACCTGGAAGGATTTAATTTCTGATTACACAGTATTCCCTGAAAAAAAAAAAAATAGCTCTCTATAAACATGTTTGCAAATTGAATATCTTTCCTGCAGGAAAAGTTACAGGCCAATTCAACTCAGTTCAGTTTCCTTTTGAGCAGATAAAATCTATGTTTACTCCTAACTGTTGTTTGAATTATTAAATGGTGTAAAGAAAAGCTGTACTTGTGAAAGCATTGATCTGTGTTTTGTGTGTTAGCTTATACCAGCATCCAAATCAACCAGAATTAAGGGTGTGTGTCATATTCTGAAAACACAAGTATTCCTCTTTTTTTTCTTCTTTTTAAGCCATTGTTAAGTAAAATTGTAGTCAGAATACTTTCAGAGACTTCCCTTACTGTCTGGAGTTACAGCTCTTTTACCTTTTTTTTCTCTCCTTTTGTTTTATTAATGGAAGAGAACTAGATGGTTGAGAAGACCCCAAATAGCATGTGGAGCTCTCTAAACCATTAGTTTATGTAAAAGGCTGGACTGGTTGGACATTTAAATTGCCTTAAGCTTGTCAGTAATATGTGGGCTAGAGCATGTTTTAAATACTTTAAGTTATAAATGCCTTGGTATTTATCAGTAGTACAAATTATAATGTTCAGTCAAATCTGACTAAAAGGACAAGGTCTGCATGGATGTGAACATATATGATGTTCATGAAAGATGTATGCCATTTTATTTAGAGGAAGTAGCAGAGCAAAAAATACTAAATATAAGTCATGGAATCACATGAAGATTGGATAAGAATGTTTTTAATACCTGGCTTTGCTGTCTTGATAGTGTATCTTTTTTTTTCCCTGTTTTCTTTTCTTTTTTCTCTTGAAAATTATGAATATGCCAAATTTGATTAACAGTACATACTAAATAATACTGCGCAGGACTGAAACACTCTCTGGGACAATTTGTCTCCTTCCATTTTATTATTTCACAGTAGCATTATTCTGACAAATGCTACGAATCATTTTTCTTTGCTCTTATTAGGTTTCTGGCTATTAAAGTGATTAATCTGCTTGTTAATAATATAACTGCAGTTTCTTATTCTAACTTATTCCCCAAACACTCATCTGTTCACAGAACAAAATGAATTAAGTAGTTTAGCAATAAGATTTAAGGATTGTTGTTTTGCCAGACACCTGTGGGGATGTTTCCCATTTTGACTGTGAATTCAGTGTGAAGATTTCCTACAATGCTTGTTGCTGAGGAGCAATGAACCTGTTCATGGTACCTTATTTTCTGAAATGTAGTGATCCGTTAAATAGACCTTCCAGTCTACCTTTTGCAAGAAAGAGGAGCAGGATGTCTGTGTGCCATATTGGGAGAATGTAAAGGTACACTAGTGTAAAGTTTCACTATATTAGATATTGTTAAAGACATCCAGAATTGCTATTATTGCTCATTTTGGTGTTTTATAATCAAAAGTTTCTGCTGAAGAAAGAGGGAAGGGGGAGGGAATCATTTGCAATGTGTCTAAGACCACCAAATATTTGCCAGTTTGGATTGAGTCATCCACATCTCCATGGTATTTTCATTCTACTGGTCTCTAATTTAGACTTGTACAGATCATTCTCTTTTGAGAAATTATATAATGGAATATTTTCTCTTCAAATTGAGCTGTTCCATCATGACTGATCCTGCTAGCTATTTGAAGATTTCCTCCTCTGCCTGGCTGAATTTCATTTAGGAGATGGGCTTGAAAAACCACTAGAGCTCTGTATCTCTCAGAGAAATATTGTCATTCCAGGAGCAGTAATTTATGAAAAGAATACAGAAATATTAAAGTATGTCTCCAAGAAATAACACTGTACTTCTCAGAAAGATCCATATTAACTCTAGATTGGCTAAAACACTTTCATCAGCAAGAAATAGTTCAGCTGAGAACTCTGGTGTTTATTAGTGCAAGCAGAAACACCATTAACAAAGCTTCTTATGTTTACCTCTTCACAGGAGTGTGCACTATGTATGCCTACCCTCAGGCAATTTAAAAATTCTTCTTTTTCAAGCTGTGGAGTATTTGTCCAAGGTATCATGACCAGAACAGTGAGACTGGCCATGTCATTGGCTAAGGAAAAGTATCAGCTGACCTCTTTTAAGTACTTCTTGCCAGAGACCTACTTGAAGAGACTTTGCAAATTATGTTCTACCCTACTTCCAATATACTGAATGCACTGCATGTACTGAACTACAGAGTTCTGTCAGCAGCCACAGGCACTGACACAAAATCATTGTGAGTGAGGCGTGGTCCTATTTATAACGGGTGGAAATCAGGTCACTGTCTCTCTTGGTTACCAATCTGTTTAAACTTTGGTTTCCATGAATACTCATGCTTGAGATTTTGAAATTTGCATTTTGCTAGCAATTTTTGTGCGTAAAAAGCAATAGCATGATTGTCTGCAGGGAAAAGCATAGCCCCAAACTCCATGACCTAAGCTGACTTGGACTGTGGGAGTTGTTCAGGCATAAAGTCCTGCCAGTGTGAACCTACTGCTCCTGGAACTGGAAGGCAACATTTCTGCATGACCTCTTGTGAACCCAGATCCTTCTGTTTCTTCCCACTTTAGGGCTGTCTATAGATAGTGCTTAGGGCTGCCTCTGCTTCCCTTTTTAGCCTTGCCTGCTGCATGATCCCTCTCCTTTATTGTGAATTGCCTATTGGATCAATCGTTCCCTGGTGATGTCACTTCTCTCCTTTTGGATTTTACTGCCCTGTGATGATAGTGTTAAAACAGAAAACAGTCTGTTCCCTTAATTTTCCATGGTGGAAATATCTGCTTCAGTGTCTTGAAGCAAAGTAATGATGTATGCTTGACAGATGCAAGTCAGTACATCTTCAAACCTTTGCTAAATTTGTCAGAAATATATCCCACTGAGCACCCATCAGAAACTCATTTGTGGTAGTTAAGATTTGGAGATAAAGAAATTATAGGGAGCAGAATACTTTGGTTCAAATGAATCTGTGTGTTACATAAAATGAACTGTCCAGAAAGAGGAACAGAAACTGATTTATGTATTCATACCACTAAACATGAATCAGTTAAATATATCTGGCACAGCAAAAAGGAACGTGATGAGAATCTTTTGTCCTAAGGGGAAAAGAACATGTGTATTGTAATTGTTTTTAACATTTTCTGCCACCATCCTACTATTTATGGGTTTGAGTTGGCTGACCCTACTCTGGCAGTGTATTTATGTCAGACATCACGGCCTACAGAAAGTATTTTATATGTCTGAAGACCCTGGAAACTGTTCTAATTTGAGACTCGGAACATTTTGGTGTTTCTGTGTCACAATGGGTTAGTAAATTAGCACTTCTTAGCTGGTGGCTTTTCTTTGAGCTGTGGGAGAACAATGGTATTGCAATATAATTCTGAGGACTCAACAAATGGGACACAAATAATGTAATATATAACAAAATCGCTGAAATGGTGATTGCAACATACAGTGTGTTTGCTAGTCCAAACTGAAAAGCTAGACCATTCATTCCATGAACACCTGCTCTGGGGAGAAGTAACTTTCTTGCTGAAATAACTTTTAACTATTGTAACGTGTCCTCTTGTTTGCACTTTTCAGTAGAATGGAATCATACAGAATTGGCCACTTTTTCTTCAGGTTTTACCAGAAGCCTGCTAAAAAAACAACCAACCAACCAAACAAATGGATTAGTGTAAAAGCAAGGATTGTGGCTCTATAGAAAGGAGTCAGAATACCTGATCTTCCTGCAGGAATAGTATTTTGTGCTATGAGCTGAGAGTCCTGCTGTCCTGGGGTCTGTATTCTCACCTAGGACATCGGGCAGCTTCCACAAGAGTGGTCTGTGCTCCCTTCTTAGTCAGGGGAGCCCCTGGAAGCAGCACTGAATTGTACTGGTGTCTCATTAGGTATAGGGAACTCTTGGTTAAGGTTCACTTCAGAATAAAATGTGTTTAAAATGTGTTATTTATGCTAACTGAGGAAATCAAAGAGCAGCCTTCCCTTCTCCTCCAGCAATGCCTCTGAGAGCAGAAAGATATTTTTGGCAATACATGCAGAACTAGTTAGAAGGTAAGGAAGCATTATGAAGATCATCAGGTCATAAGCATTGCCATTATTTAAACTTTTGAGAATCAGTCCTGGAGAGATGAAGCAGATACACAAAAAAATGTATAGAATCATCCTAATCCATACAAACTGTTCATATCTGACAAGGTCCCTAAGAAAATTTGTTTAATCTTAGTAGGAGTTACTGAGGAGTAAATATCAAAAAATTGCAGAAATTTCAAGGCTATTTAGCTTTTTGACTAGTGTTTCTACATGGACAGTGAACCCCCAATTATCTTTGAGCAACCTTAAGCAGTAGTAGCTATGTCAAACAAGAAATGGGGGAAAAAAAAGTCATATAAAACTAATGGTTTATATTCAATAAGAGAAAGGCTGATAGTTTTGTTCGTGTTTCAGGGTACACCACTGATGTAAATGGACTGATATTTGCATAAGATGATAATCAAAGAGGAAATGCATTTGCATTTATCTCCATTTTATGTAGTCTTTTGGCATTAAAAACTGTTCTCTCTCTTAAAAATATCATGTGGGGATGGAGTTCTCTATGGAGAACAATCACTAAATCCACAAAGAACTTTTTAATCTCTGTTGATTCTGGCAGCCGTCTTTGGCAAAACTTAAAGCAGCAATGGTGTCTTACAGAATACTTGCACTATTTCCCATGATGTAAGAGGGTATGTAAATGATTTAGTAGAGTCAGCTTTGAGATAAAAAAATTCTGATAGATATGGTTGTGCAGGAATGCAAGTTCCAAGGCTCAAGAGTACAAATATGCAATTAGGGCAATGATGTGGGCTTTTATGTCAAAATATTAGTGAATATGCAAAATAAGAAACATCAGAAAACTGGTTACATTAGCAGAGAAGTTTCATGTGGTAATCTAGGCCACTTGCATATGATAAGACTTTGGAAAACTGAGAATAAATTCGGAAAAGAGAAACCTGAATTAACTTTGGGAGACCAGCTAGATCTGAACACTGGCTGTAAATAGAAAAGTTTGCCTCTTAGTGGCTGCATGGAGGAATAAGTTGCATTTTCTTGATTCTTTCAGACTTTGGGCATGAAGAAAGAATCAAATCTGAACATGGGGCTCTGATTGAAAAGGAATGCAATAATGACATCTTGACAGAGAAGGAATCATAGAATCATAGAGTGTGCTGAGCTGGAAGGGACCCATCAGGATCATTGAATCCAACTCCTGGCCCTGCACAGAACCATCCCCAAGAGTCACATCATGTCCCTGAGAGCATTGTGCAAACAATTCTTGAACTCTGTCAGGCTTGGTGCTGTGACCACCTCCCTGGGGAGCCTGTTCAGTGCCCAACCACCCTCTGGGTGAAGCAGCTTTTCCTGGTATCCAGCCTAAACTTCCTGTGACTCAGATTCATGCCATTCCCTCATTCCCTTGGGTCCTGTCACTGGTCACCAGAGAGAAGAAATCCGTGGGGGCCCCTCCACTTTCCCTTGTGAGGCAGTTTTAGACAATTACATTCAAAAAGAAGCTTTAGAATAAACATTTTTTTTCCTCCTCCTGTTCTGTCTTCTTCCATGGTTCTGCTCCTCTCAAATTCCATTTACTTTTGCCACCTCTCAAGTTGTTTTCTTCATTCATTTTGGGTTTTTTACCTAATCCTCTATTTCACAGAATCTGTAAGGGCTGCTTAATCCTTTGTGAGCTCATAGGCACTTCTGATGAGACCCAATTGTTACAGATATTTTTGCTAATATGAGTTACTGCAGGTACTTACTATCATACATATTCTTGTTATCCTATCCATTATTTTTGTAAGAACTTCTCTCTTTCCTTCACTTCTTGTGCCTATTTGTTATACCCTATGTAAAATGTAGACCACAATATAATTGAAGGGCAGTGCCTTAATCTGTTCTGAAAAGTTTATTGAAAATCCTGTGCCTTCTTACACTAGTTGGAAGTGTATTTATAAAACTATTTCTGTAGCAAGTTTGGCTGCATTTTAGATATTATGGAGTATGAAAGGGACTAAAAGCAACAATGATTTGTGGAAATTAGATGTGGCCTTTCCCAAGATGCAGGTACATCCATCCCATGGTTGGGTGAAATTTGGCTAGTTTGTTTCATAACAAAATTACATGCTTTCCTACTTTCAGTAAAAGTCTTTCTATTATGCATTCTGCACTGACTTATAATAACGATTTTTAAATCTGTTTTCCTTCCTCAAAAATGTTTGTGAAGTCTTGCCAAGGGAAAAAAAAAAAAAAAGGAGAAAAAGAAGAACGCAAACAAACTGCATAAACGTGTATCTGGAAGGAGAAATGGTTGCAACATAAAGTGTGCCTGATTCTTCTCTCTGTGTATTCCTAGGAAATGCCACACCAAGTCCTGCAAAAAAGGTTGTTAGGAATGGCCATTGCAAACTTGTAGCAGAAGCTGATCAAAGTAATGAGCTTCAGTCTGTCAAATCATGAGGGATGATTCTATTCTCAACAGCAAGAAAATATGCTGAAAGCCTAACAGTATCTGTTACTTCTTAATTTATTTTTTTATGACAGATATTGTGCTATTAGGAATCCTGCACTATTCTAGTTAAATTTGGAAAGCTGGGGGACAGCTTTGTTGCTTTAATAACTTCTGCTGCTCCTGTAAGAGGCTTGTATTTGCATGCTAATTTAGCATGCTTAATTTGCCACTAAGGTTCACTGTTCTCATTGTTTCACATATCCTGACATGAACCAGTCACTCATTTAATTTATTCCTTTGTTAGCCTGTGTCCAGCTGGTGAACTGCTAATCCTAACAAAGTCTATCAAATGTGCCAAAAATTAAATCAGATTTTTTTTTCAAGAAGTAGTAAAGAAGATATTTAACTACTCTATGATAGCCTTCTCACTTTAATGAAAGATAAATTTAACTGTAATTAGCTTAGCTATGTTTACTTCAAAGAACTGAAATGAAAAACCACCATCCTTATGGTAATTTCTGTTGTCCAGTATCTGTAATTTCTGTTGTCCAGACTGTACCAAGCTCCAATGAGTGCTCTCTTAGCATTCATCCAAAGGAGAATGCAACACACCTCCTATGAGGAAAGGCTGAGAGAATTTCGATTGTTCAGCCTGGAAAAGAGAAGACTTTGGGGTGACCTAATTGTGGCCTTCCAGTGCCTGAAGGGAACTCGCAGGAAAGATGGTAAAATTTTCATTTTTTAGTCAGATATAATAATTAAATCAATTTCTTCTATTGATGTTACCATATTCAGCATTAGGATTACTTGCAGGCTTGGAAAAAGAAGTGAATTTCTGAGAAAACAAGATTTTTAAGAGCAGTTTTCTTCCAGTAACATTTTTAATCACTGATAGGCATTTCAGTTCAGTATGGATAAGAGATAGCTGGAGCTATCCAGATTTTTTCCATTTTAACTGGAGTAACATTGCTTTTATGCTTATACCACTCATTAATGCAAAAAAAGGAAAAAAGGTAATTCAAAGCACTGAAATTAAAAACATCATCCTGGTATTAATTTTTGTTGTCCAAACTGTGTAGTATTTTCGTGCTTGTTGCTAGAAGCAGCTTACTGGTAGCAGATGGAGTCTGGTCATCTCACCATTCTTTTCGGCAACAAGTTATTCTCATGTGTTTCTCTGTTCTCCTGATCTTCAGGCTTTGCCATGGTAGCATCCTGAATAACATATTTGTATATTTTCTAAAAGATGTTCTGAGGTGCAGTTTTTAACTCAGCTGTCTAGGCAGCACAAAGAGCTAGAGTCAAAGCAGGTGCTGGAGGTGATGTTGTATGGACATGAAGGGTAGAGATAGGAAATTTGGGAGGGAAGTTGAAACACGTAAATGAGATTCAAGGAGGGAATGACATATGATGAGTGTCAGGAAAAGCAAATGATAATTCCAGCATCAATTGTGGATAGAGTGGAGAACAAGGCAGGGATTTCAGGAAGGAAGAGGAGGCAGTGAGACAGAATGACTTTTCTCAGTGTGGTCAAGAGCAAATAATGCCTTGATGCTTTTTTTTTTTTTTTACAGTAGATATTCCAAAGCACTCTGATCCTTTCAAATTGATTTGTGCTGCTTGTTACATGATTATTTCTAGAAATTTGCTGAATGTAGGAATACAAAAATATTTTTTAGTGGCAGTCAGTCCTGCAAATAAGTGTTATAGCACAACAATATAATTGATGCCAAATATGTCATCATGCCTTAGTCACTGAAAGGAATTTAAGATGGATGCCTGTTTTCTCAGTGAATAAAATACCATTTCACCCTAATTAGACTCATTTTTTACCGAGGACAGTGGTCAAATTATATTAACAGTACCTCCCCCTTCAATATTGTGACAAAGAGAACAGAGCATGTAACAAATTCTACACACAAAAAAAAGAAACAACCATCTGCAGTGATTTTGACCCTTTGTTGTATGATCAAGGGAAAAACATGTTATGTGGATAACTGGCAATGCTTCTATGGAATATGTGTTGTCTTCCATGGATCACTGGGAGTTCTGTTCAGCAGTCGTTATGGCAAATGCTTCCCACTGCTGTTCACACCAGGGCAGTTCCTCACAGGAGGTCCACTGTAGATAAAACTTCTCTGCCTGTGAATATTTCAGACCCTCTGTAAGCTGGTGAAATGCGTGCATTTGCGCAGTCTCCTCACACTTTGCACCATCTTTGGCTTCACTGAGACTGGCAAGGTGGGTGATGAAAATACCTAAGGTATGTGGAAGTTTTTGTTTCATATCTCAAATGAATCTGACGGGATAACACCCTGAATATTAATCCTGTATCCCTCCAAATTTTTCTCCCTCAAAGTTGTAACTTATTCGTTGCAGTCAACAGTTCTTAGAAATTGAGGCTATGGGTTATCAACATGTTATGTTTAAATGTGACATTTTATTTTGTGAAAGCACAGAGAGCCTTAGACTGTACTGAAGCTGTCAGTGAGCTCACGAGCAGTGAAGGAACACCAGCCAAACAAGAAGTGAGCGCACATACCTTTATAGCTTTTAGCCTTGCAAATTTATGGAATAAACATTTCTTTCAAGTCCTAAAAAACAGAACTGAGCAAGTTCATGCAATTTTTATGTGTACTTTTCAGTTCATTTACCTTCATGTCTGTTGACACTGCATTTGTATGTTAGGTTAAGTCAATTTTTATGTAGAGTTTGTTTTCTTACACTCATGAGTACAGCATCTTCACTCTTTTCTTGCTGTGGAAAAAGGTGAGACTTTTGTGAGGCCTGAGCAGTCATTAAAAAAAAAACAGAAGACTTGCAGACTCTGAATTATGTAACAACTTTCTGGTTTTCTATTTAAATTTTCACTTGTAACGTCAAAATCATACAAAATCAAAGGTGCAGAGGAAGGAAATATAAATCTTTTAATTTGCTAGGATTTTAAGTTAGTTGGAAAATGCTGGCATCAGTGACCATTTGATATGCATGAGCACTGAGGAAATTTGGTTCAAACTCCATGATCTTCCTAAGTTTTTATAAAACTTCTGTAAACCACAGCTCTTCCCCTGGAGTAATTCACTGACAGACCTCTCCACTTTGCAGATCATTTTACTCTAGGATTGTTGAGCTTTTGCAGCTGGTTTTAGTGATAATAAGTTTAGTGAAAGCAATCTCTTCTGTTAAATCTTTCAAGTACATTACTGTAGGTATTTTGTCTAATGCTTTTTTACTATGTAGAGGAATGCAATATGCTTCATGCCCTGTTGTATGTCTGTTTACCAGTTCCAGTCTTGCATGTAATTTCTATATTTTTCTTCCAGCTTTTGGAATAAAGTTGCTGTAGACTAATTTATGATCTAGACATTAGGGCTGTTATCTTGCTAGTGTTTGTAATTAAACAAGTTCCAGTTGTAAGAGGGATAGTTGGGCCAGCAAATTGAGCTTTGTGGCCATATCTAAAACCAAAGGGATTTATAGGATTGACTGCAGACTACATGGTTCAGATGTCAATCCCATGTGCCATTCAGTTCCTTATGATTGTTTCACAGTTTTTTCATGGTCATTAGTTCAGATTTGGGTCTAGTCCAAAGACACAATTCAGGCTGATATTGTGGTAATTTGTGGCCCTTGTAAAACAAGTTGCTGTCATCGGTCCAATTCCCAGGTAGGAAAACTGCAACAAACTCTATCTGTCCCTGCATTTTGGATGATAATCTCTGTGAAGAGGGAGAGAATGGATTGGGAGGCACTTCCAGTTCCATTGAGATTGGACTGTCATGCTACAGTGTTTTTTATACAGTGTTTTTGGATAAAATTAAATGTTTAGAAATCACCTTTAGATGATAAGAGTTATCTACACTAGCATTCTGATCTGAAGACATAGCACGTTTTGTGGCAAATCCCAGTGTATTGGATCAAATTGCAAAATAGCTTTGGCAATTGTAAGCTAGACTGTTCTTGAAGAAGATTAAACAAGAAAATTTTAGATTGAAACTCATTTTCTCCAAGGCCTGATGGGGACATTGCAGTCTGTATCAATGACTGATCCTTTGGCTGATGTAAAACTTGATGTAAAAAGTTGATGTAAAACTGTAAGTGTGGGAGACATTTAGTCTGGGGACAGGACTAAATCTAGTCTGAAGAGAAACCCTAGAAAAGTACGTTGTGTAAGCATAAAGGCCTCACAATAAATTGTTTTGGTGTACCAATCCATTCCTATTGTACCCAAATTACTTGCTAATGCAGACATAATGTATGTTGACAAACTGAAAATTATTCAATTCTATTTTTATCTTTTATTCTGAGAATTAGTCCAAACCCTTTCTTTAGTGCTTTCTGGTAGAAATGCAACAGCTACATCTGTTTCTACAAACAGAATTTGCTCTTTAGCAGAAAGTCTCCAGTAGAAACATTTCTGAATACCCCACCCAAGCATAGGTTCAGGAAAGGACATACCAAACCTGCCCTAAAATCCTGGACTTAAGTATTTTGCAACCTTACAGCTGGAAAGATTTACATTGCATAGACACAATGGAACTGTGTCATCCTTGAGATTCCCATACATATCACTCAGCCCCTGCTCATCATTTTCCCTCACATTTTATGGTGTAAAGGTGATTCATTTACACAGACATAAGAGAACAAAATGCCACTAGGCAGAAATCAATCTGTCTGCACAGAAGCTATTTTTAATGCTGTTTAGAATAGCACACACTTTTTCCTGAAATGTGTTCAAAGATCATCATTCATATGACAGAATTGTGTGTGTGCTCTTGTAATTCCTGCTGGATATTTTGGATTTCAGAGAAAACTGGAGCTGCTTGAGAACAAAGAATTGCTGAAATGACCAACATGCTCCATCTGAACTCTTGAAAATGTCCCTAAAAAGTGACATGTCAGGAGTGGATTAACATTAAAAACTCTGGTGTACCACAGGAAATGAGGCTTAAATCTGGGGAAAACAATAGGCGGTAAGAGCCTTTGTATCTGGGAAGGATTTCCTTGTTTTATATTTGCTTGTAAACATGGCATGAATTCTACTGAAGCATGTGGGGCAGTTTTAGTGATTTACATGTCTGAGAACTTTCCCTGGTCACAAAAATAGCAGGAATTTTATTTTTAAAACTTAAATAAAGTGCTACTTAATCTGATCACGGGGGCCATAGAAAATTCTATTTCTGCCCAGTGCATTCAGAGCTATTAAACTGTAATATTCCCATCGAGATGTGTAACAAAGCTTCTGGTTTTCAAAGTCCAGTGAATCATGCAGAGATGGCACACCAACCAGATCTCATTCTTTTTATTTCTAAAGAAAATCAATGATTATTTTAGGACTTATTCCCAAAATTAATCTGGGTATGTAATTTGTCAGAACTAAAGCAGTGTCATGAGCAAAGCTCTAGTCATTAAATCTTAGTTCCCTGTTTTTATGCTTGCCATAAAAGAAAAAAGAAAATTGACCTGATCTTTTAAGTTTTTCAGAATTTGTTTTTTGTTACCCAGTGGCACAAGTACTTCTAGCCTTTTAAATCTGTTTTGTGGTTTAAAATTAGTTTCAAGAAGAAAGTGATTTACTTATTGATGATTGAAGACATTTAATAATGGAGGATTTCTTTGAGTTTTGCCAGGTTGGATCTCATCACCTCTTATATCAAAATGTCTTATAATATCAAGAAATAATTCTTGCAACAAGTGCTTGAAGTGAATTAGTGCTCTGAATTTGAATGTCAGTGGTATTTTTGTGCCAAGATGCCTAATGTTGCTTGGCACTGCTGGTCTCTGCAGGCCAGAATAGGGGTTTAAGAAGACAGCAAGCTAAAAACCCTAACCATTGCTTAGTGACTGAAGACATGGTGCTAGTGGGAAATTAATCAATTCCTTTAGTCCTCTCATAATTCGGTTTACAGCCTTTAGGGAAGAGCTATGGTTAGGAAGATAGAGGACAAATGTTTCTAGAAGGAGGGGGAAAAAAAGCCAACTTGAAACTCTTTCAAAAATATGGACAAATGAAAAATAGCCATCATTTTATCAGCTGAATTAGAACCTAAATTGAAGTGCCAACCTGGCTTCTCTCCACAGTTTAAATAACTCGCTTCACAGTATTTTTTCTGCTGATAAGAAGTGGAGGCCACTGAGGCAGCTGCTAGACAGGCATTTTCATGCCATTATTTCCTAGTGAGTGTTAGTTTGCCCAACAGAACTCTAGAGGTCCCATAAAATACCTCCTTCCCTTTTATGCTTTCACAAGGAAGTCAAAAAGCTCAGAGAAAAAAATCACATCAGAATGTCCAATTTATATGCCCCAAGCTGGACATCAAATTAGGAGAGACGTGGTGGATTTGTTACGTAGATCCCTCTTCCAACAGACCAGTGTCAAAGGATTTGTTCAAGCTAAGGAAAGACTGATTAGCTCAGGATACACCGCAGAGCAGCGTGATTTGCCTCGTTCCAGCAGACCAGGTCAGCAGCCTTGCAAGCCTGCCAGGCAGTATTTTCTTTTCCCGAATTAGAAGTTGAGCGTGCCAATAGTGGGTTTCCTGGTTAATTCTGAACTGTAAGTTGAGGCAGAGCCAGGTGCCCTGGCCTCATCCAGCGTCAAGATAGAGCTAATCAGTGAGTCCATAGTATCTCACTGCCTTCAAATCCAGCAGGAGCTGGGAGCTCCTGGTTGCCATACAAGGGGAATTTTGGCCAGTCGTTCGTGAGAGTACACTAGAAGGCAACTCCTCTATTACATCATCTGGGTATAGAGAGAAAGCTTTGATTTTCAAAAATCTAGCTGATTTAAAAGGAAAAGGGAAAACAAACCAGCCCTGTAGGGATGTCCAGTATCAAGACAGGGAAATCTACGCCATAGGTAAAAGCACTTTCTCGCTTTGAGACCTTCTTTCAGTTATGAAAAAAGAAGCAAATTAATTCTGATGCTCCTCTACTATTGTACTGAAACATCAGTCAAGTTTCTTTTTCGGTTCTTGGTAGTCTTTCAGTGCTCATGTAGCAGATGTCCTCTGCCCAATCACTACCAGACACTCATTTGCTTTGAATGTGCATAGAATAATGGCCGAGAACATTTAGGGGTATGGAATGAATGTTACATGTTGCACTGGTGCAGTCTGCTACTAATATTAGAACAGAATGAACCCTCACTTCCTGGAGGCATCAGCAAGCTTTATTTGCAAATTTTTTTCCACTAGTATCAGACATGTGGAATAAATTATCATAAATTGCTTGTGATTAAATGTAAAGTACCAGGAGGATTTGCAATAGTTAATCCCTTTATTTGTGGAGTCTGTGAAGAGCAAATTAAGCTGAAGACTGATACATAACTGGTTTCCATTAAAACTAATGCTCTTATATTATAGTATTGTTTGGTTTAATTACGGAACAGAATTTTAGAAATTATAAGCTTCAGAAATAAGGCAGTCAGCAACTGGCCTATAACTGTTGTTATTCTGCATAAACCACAAGTTCATACTGTGATACTTATAAAGTGACATCAGAGACATTAAGATTTGCTCCAACATTTCATAATTAACTAAATCTTACTTTGTAATAGTATATTACATGGCTAGTGCCAAAAGCAGAATTTTTCCCTAAATTCTCCTGGAAGATAATCCTTTATCTCCATATATTTCTATTTCAATACAGTTTTGAGAAACAGTTTTGCTTTCCCTTTAACTAAAATAGATTAATTTTTGACATCTGAAAGGATTTTAGGTAAATGTGAGTCTATGTTAAAAAACTCCGAAACACATAACACCTCAAAACAAAATTAAGGAGTCAAATTTTATTAGCATTCAAAAGAAATTAGTCTCTCTTCTGGGAAGCTGTGTGAACAAAACAGAAAGCAAGCACAGAACAGTAAATGCACTTAGGTTCTCACTTGGTTCCTTCTTTCTTTCTCTTCCTTCTCCTTTTAGTAATCTGCCAGAGGAGCAGACCCCCCTGAAGTTTGTGGTGGTAGTGCAGTCATGTCTGGAGCTCTGGACAAGAGGTGCTATGAAGATGGTGTAATCCTCCTTCAGTGGCAGAAAAGGCAGTTCTGGATTTCTGGTGAGTCCTCTGGGCCCACAGAGCAGTACAATCCTGTTGGCTAAGCACGTTCTTGTTCTCTCCACACAGTTCCTGTAAAGACTCAGGGCTAAGTGGATTATCAGTATGGCTCCGGGCGTCGAGGTAAAACCTCTAAGCTTGTGGTTTCATGAGGCAAGGTGAGCTGATCTGGTAGTTTACCAGTGCTGAAAGGATAATCTTGTTCCTTTGCTCCCAGCTAACCCCACCCGGCACTTGCTGTGTGTCTTGTCTGGCCCTCGACAGAGTCCTCTGTGAGCCACTTCGACCTGTTTACCCAGCAACAAAAGGGCAGGATTTTCTTGAGTTAATAAACTGAATTGTTTCATGCAAATATTTGATTAGGCTGGTGCAAGGAGCAAGGGTGGGACCACAGCAAAGAAGGGAGGAGTGGCATAAAAGAGAATGGAAACAAGATCTTATCCCCTTTTTTGTTTGTTTGTTTCGTTCAGATACTTTTGAAACTGCACCATGAAATACAGCTCTGATTTATTTGCGGAGGTAAATAGAAGCATTAAGTCAGTTAACTGGAAAATACTTTGTTGTTAAAGGGAAAGTAAAAGGTAGTGGAAGAGCATGGGGTGGTGCTTTGAGTTAGTTTGGGGAGGTGCTTTGGTTAGTTTGTGTGCTTCTTGTTTGCCCTATTTTTAGCAGACATTATATTTAAATAGCTAATTAGGCAAGGTCTTTTCTTCAACTCAGTGACATTTTTTGTGTGTCACACCTTTGAAATACTGACTTCTGTACTGAAGGATCAGAAGACTGGTATAGAAAAAGGGGAGACTGTGTACCCACATCCTTCTCAACAAGGGAGAGCACTGGGAGTGCAAGGAATCTCTGAATTAGGGTCTGTTTGGTCTGATTTCCCTGTGCATGTCTTCTTTTTCCATCTGGAAATTTGTTTGTTGGAGGAATTTGAGCCTTTCCTACATTTGTCCAGGATTTATGGATGTTCAGTAGATTAGGCAGAGACACTGTGCAGCTTGGAGATTCCAGATACGCTCATGTCACATTTTCAGAACAGACACAGAGTGTGTTTGCAGTAAGTCAGATGGTTTTTGGGCAGTATCACAGAAACCTGCTGTGGAGCTATTATGAATATTCTCGATAATTCCAACGTGAACCAGAAGCACTGGACTGAAGTATTTTATAATAAACATGTAATTTTCACTGTCTATGAAATCTTGCGAAATACAACAGCCAAACCCTGCTGGAGAGAGCTGTGGGAGTGGGACATGCAGGAATAGGAAAGAGTGGAAACAACAGCGTAGTGTCAGTATGTGCAGTGACCATGGACAAAACACAAAAACGCCACCTTTTGCAAGTAGAACTTGCCAGGGCTATATTGAAGCCTGTGAACATCAATTCCCATAATGCAACTTTTCCTTGAGGACAGGATTTTTTTGCTTTTGCCTAATTGGCCGTCCCCTCTGTTCAGCAGGTGCACCACATTCTCAAGCACTGACATGCAGCTCAGCGTGTCTAACCCCTGGGGAACAATATTGCTTAAAGTTTGTGCTGCAGGGTTTCTGTTCCATGGCACTTCACACATCCTTCCCCCCAGGACCCACCCTGACTTGCTGTTGAAGGTGGTACACAATCAGTAGCAGTCTCCTTCGGTCAGATGGGTGTGCTAATAAGCTAAAGACAACAGGCAAAGGAAATACTATTCAGAGGTCTTGAGGTCCCCAGGGCTATGACTCAGATTTGGGCCAGGGTGCAAGGAATTGCTTTATTTGGTATCTGTTGCCTTCTCCAGTGCACCGTCATTGTTAAAAGTGAAAGACTCGTGTACTCAACGCTCTTCTCCTTGTTTATAAGGGCGAGGTATGTGGATCATACTCCTGTTAAGCAGAGTCACACAAGGTTTTCCATGTTCTAGATGTAACTTGGCAAAGGCCGAGGAATCCAGAGTTCTGCTGCTACAGACGTAATTAGCTCCAGTGCCATTACGTGTAACACAGCTATGCAGCTCCGTATGGGCCATCCAGTGCCTACCCAGCTCCGTGGAACCGGCTCAGAATACTTGTCCAAGTGTTCTGATGTAGCATGGGACTATATAAATACCTCACTACACCTGAAAAAATTTCTAAGAATGTGGTGTTTACAAGATAACAAAGTACAAGTGGGTGCCTTAGCTGCAACTGTAGCAGTAATTACCAGTGTAATGTGGCATGAGAGGAATAATCATAGTAAAATGATAATTATAATCCTCTGACCTGGCACTGATTTGCAGAAGTATTGTGGCTGTAGTTTCTGAATGCTTGGCAGAGAATTCTGAGCATCCTAAACCCATTCCTTCAATCAGATACCACATGCTTTAAGTTTTAGGTTGTTTAAAAGACTTCTTTATTTGATTCAGGCTCGGGTTAATTTTATAATGAAGGAGACAAGAGTTCATTAACAAAAAAAGCAACAATTTTTATACTCTGTAGTTTTCCAGCTAGTGGCTCTTATGCAAGAGTATGAATGCACTAATATCCATCATAGAGTTTGTAATCCACAGCAAGTTTTTGTACTAAATAAATTTTAGCTTTCTCCTGACTGCAGTCAGGACTGAGGTTTGCTTGCGTCAGCAACCACATGTATTGCTGCACTGTTAGTAATTGTGAGGAGTTACTGAACAAACTCGAAGCAGGGACACTGCATTCAGGTTCTTATACTGCTCACATGCACTAATAATAAAAATTAAATACTGGGAATGCTGGATTTACACCGAGTCTGACAGGAAGGATTAACTGGCACAAGCACCGATTTGAATTTGCCCATAACTATTTCTGAAACATACAAGTAAGACAAGATAAATATTTAACGTGAGGGACATCCTGATCCTTTTATCTGAGCTCACTATATAGTAGGGAGGGAGAGAAGTTACTTTTACTTTTTGTGAATGCCTAAGGATCTGAGCATGCTCTGTCGAGCAGGATACAGAGCAGACTGCAGCTCTGTTCTGTGTCTGTTAAGGAAACGAGCCCCACCTCTGCTAAAATGGGCAAAACATCCTTGGTAAACAGAGCATTGGGCAGAGCTTACACAATTAGCAATTACTCCGTGAAACCCAGGCTGGCCACTGACCAACTTCCACTGAACTTTTATCCTCCTACAACATTTAGTTCAGAAACTATTTTTATGTTTAAACAATAATACTCTCTAGCAACACCCATCCTGGAAGACATCAACTGCTCTGACAGCCATCCCAACTCCTGATTGAATTGGGAACAGCAGATGTCATCTCTTCTAACAGAAATTATGAAAAATCAGTGACTAGCACTTCATGTCCTATACATCTTCATTAATGAAAAGGAAACAAATTGCTCCCACAATGTTCTATTGTTAAACTCAGTCCTGCACAAAGGGTTCCTTACGGACATTGTGACAATGTGTTCTTCATGATGGAAAGTGAATATGCTGGAAAGCTGTCAGTCAGGGAACAGGCTGAAGCCCCTAAAATCGTCTCTGTCCTTGGATTGGATTCAAACTCTGTGCCAGAGACAAAGAGTGTTTTGCTGATTCCAGTTTATGTGAGCAAGATTATGCCTTAGTTCCCTTTCAACAATCAATCTTGTTTTGTCCTTTGACAAAAAACCTGAATCTTTAGTCCTCTGCTACTACCAGTAATGGCTTAGAACAACTCCTGGTGAGTGTTAGAAAAATAACTGCTTCCTCTGTGATAGTTTTGGAGTTCAAAGTAGATGGGTACTTACCCAGAGTTACTTGAAACAGTATTAACCACTGATGGTTTCCCAAATCAAGTATCTCCTACCTTTCCTACCAGCATATTCAGCTCTGCACAGCCCACAGGGTTCCCAGCACTGCTAACTGGCTGGTTACACTGTAAATACAGTTATATTGCAGCCATGGCCTCCCCTTTTTGAAAATAGAATCGAAAGCACCACATGTGAAGAGGAAGTGATGTAGAGAAAACAGAAGGATAGAATTTACTTTTGTTTCATAATCCAATTACTTTGGAAACACCGAATCAATGGGGCTATTCCAGCTCTGAGAATAAGGTCTGCTCATGTGAATACGTGCTTGGAATCCCAAGCTCTGCCAATTCATGCTGGCATGACTAAAGAGATTCCTGCCTCCAGTTCTCTGCCTGTTCTCCTGCTAGATGCTGTCGGGCCAGTGGGAGGGGTGGCAGCCGGGCAGTGTTCCTGTCCTGAGCTGCTGCAGTCTGGGGCAGCAGAGAAAGCTGCCATAGAGTTCAGTTTTTACTTTCCTGTGGGCAGAAGTTGCTGAGGTCTCCAATTCACAGTCCTTAATGGATTTTGACTTAAGCAGCTGAAAAGGTTACTATCCTGCTAGCACTCCTAACTCCGCAAATGTAATCGGAGCCTCCAGCCAAATCACAGGGGGTTAAACCCTGTTCTTCAGAGCTGTCACCAGTACGGATCTGTCAAAATCACTGCTTACATCCAAGGTCACTGAAGTCAACTAGCCAATGTGTATTTATATGCATATACACACATGCTTTTAAACACACTGCTGCCTGTTAACTATGACCTCCCAGTGAGGGTTTGATTCCTATATGGTTCTAAAACTGAGTTGGTTTTGTCAGCAGTTTGTCAAATCATATACTGACAGTTTTTCACACTGAGAGGAGTAGAAGTGGAGCAGCACTGTGGGGAAAAGTGATTTATTGCCCACATGTTGTAAAGGAAGTTGCTCTAAAGAATATTTATATTTGTGATTTAAATGAGATCATCTAGGGATTTTTCTCAAGAATAGAATAATAAGAAAATTTTGAATGGATGGAGCTCCATGTTGGTGTGAGCAGTAGCCATGATTTTTTAGTGGGAACATAGGGAAAAAACCAAACCAAAACAAAACAAAAACAACCAAAAAAAGCCCAACACTATTGCTCTGATTTAGAAAAATAATTTAAGAGCTATTTTGGGATTATAGCCTTCAAATTCCTACCCGTTGGGTGTAAAGCAGGCAAATGTCTGGATTTTCGGAATAAAAACTGATGCCAGTAGATAAATGTTTGGAATTATTTTGACTGCAGCCAGCAAATATATCTCATCACTATGGTTGCAAAAACAAACACCCACCAAAGAACTGTATCTGACACAGAGAAAATAATTAAGGGAAATGGAACAATTTGCAGCCTGCATTAAATTCTTTGCATTCCCTCACACAAATCAGTAGTTAGGGGTGAACTCTGACCTTGATGTGAATATTCTGTTTGAGTTTTTGCCATTCTGACAGTAGCAAATAGGGCAAACATTATTTAAAAATAGAAGAGAACTTCAGATGTATCTTCCTACTCAGAACTATTTTCCATCCCACTTTTTTGATGATGGATGTGAATTCAGGAGTATAGTCTTGCTTTCGAGTCCAAATAATTTTGCTTTTTACTTCTGGTTTGGCTGCAGTTAAAGATAACAAAACTTCCAAAAAGTACCTTACTTTTAGTAGTTCTTAATTGAAAATAACAACAAGAAAAGGAAGAAAAGAAAGGATTACATACCAAGGGTTAGATAGCCATACAAGAAATATAAAAGCACAGATTTTAGTATGAGTATCACAGCTTACATTGGAATGGCTGATGTCCTTCCTTGATGTGTGGTGCAGCTGATGAACCATCTCACTTTAGAAGCCAGAGGAAGAAACAGTACAGATGTCCAAAGATACAGGTGTTACCACTTCCCCCCTAAAAAAACCCCAACAAAAAAAACCCACCCCAAAAACTAGCTCTGTGGGTAAGTCCCCCAATCTATATTTTTTCTGCTCAGACTGAGTGCCATGAATCACTGTTCACTTTGCCATGAGTGATTCTGTGAAGACAAGCTATACTAGCAATGGTAATGTCCTTCTTCCTCTTCCTCTAGAAAGATCCAGCTTATCATAATAGTTCTGAAAGACAGTGCAAGTCCATGGGACATGCATCCCATCCTCTGCTAAGAAGATGCAGTTATGAAATAATGTGTATCAAACTTCAAAATACTCTGTAAATTCTTCCTTGGATAAAATGTGAGTATTCCTTTGCCACACCCCGTCATTTATTTGGAGAAACTGAATCAGCAAGGCTGAAAGACATGTGAATCCCTATCAGTAAAAGAGTGAGCTCTAATAAATTCCTGATGATGTGCTTATTATTCCAGACTATCCCACACAAAGAGAAACACTTATCTTACAGATACTGTAAACAGAGCTTACACTGAAACCAAATGATACATGCATAGTTACAAAGGTACTGTAAATTAAGTAATACAATGATGTACTTTCAAAATCTTTTTGACGTCACCTTATTTAAAATTAGAGTTCCATATTTAAATTGCAGTTCATGGATACTCACAAACTTTACAGGAAATAATTCCATCTATGAAAGGAGTAAGGATGTAGTTTTACCCTACCTTTTCTAATGTATTTTGCCCCAGAAAACAGGTTGAAACACACTGAAATCAAGATTTTTCAAATATTTTATGTATTTTGCCTATAAGTTTTAGAGAAGTCAGTCATAAATCCATTCACCCCCTCAGTCAGCAGTAGAGGTGACATCATATAAAGGGAATGTACACAATGCTGAAAGTGTCCTGCTGGTTTATATTAGCTTCCCTGATCAGGCACATCCTGTGTAGCACCAGTTAAGCTTTACCAGTTTGAAAATAGACAGATAGTCCATGTGAACAAAGAGTGAACCGAGAGTTCACTCTGAAGAAAAGCTTCCCTGCACGCAGCAAAGAGAGAACAAAGCTGTTAGGAACATTTCAAAGGTGGATGCACAATCATTCCTCTGCAGACACAGTACACTCCATAAAAATTTAACACCTCCTCCTCCTCCTCCAAAATAGTAACACTGTAAAGAGCAGGATGTGTGATAAAAGAGGTGAAAGTTATTATAAATAGTCTTTCTAAATGACCCCTTTCATCCAGAGAAATGTTGATATGTTTCCCAAAACAGATGGAGAAACTAACCTGTGAACTGAGGAGAAAGTGGGTTCCTAGGCAAGGAAAGGAAACTAAAATGCTATTCTGTGTTTGGAACAAAGGGTGGGTCACATTCAAGCGTGATAGCAGAGACTGCTCACAAGGTTTGATTGTGTGGGACTTTGATGGGGGTTCTCTGCAGCTACTGTTACACTAATGTGAGCAATAAAACCACCTATATCTTGTTATTAGTTGGAAAAGTTTCATTTTGTGAGGATGGATTTGAAAACCTCTGTACTGAGAAGGAAGCATTGGGTGTCATTTCTCCCTCGAAAAAAATTCAGCTTGTGATATTGTTAGTAACAGCTGTATGTGTGACTGTGGAGCTGCCATAGACGAAATGAAAGGTGACTTAAATGCTTTCCTTCCTGAGTCCAGCACCTGTACAATCCCTTCCCTCTGCCCATCCTATGCGTGTGTGACATATATGTATGCTACAACAGTAGCTAACTTACTTTTATTTTCATCTTATCAGATACTTCTTGACTTAATGCTGGACACAGCCAAAAGACGTTTCTATTGTCCCTTTTAGAATCCTTTCTTGAATCCTTTGATAGATTAACTGTTTGAAAATATAATCTTACCCCTAATTTATAATTCATTTGGCCAAGGCTTGACCAACACAGTGTTTGTGTGTCTATGGGTGATGGAAGGTAATGGCAGTTTAATATTAACTCATTTAGTGTGTGTGCTACTTACACCTCTGATGTAGGCAACTAAAATTGTAATGTTCAGCTACTGGTGATAATAAAGGTGGTTGTGTCATTGTAGCTAATCAATGGGTGCTTTGAAAATTAGCACCTAAGGTCCTAAGGAAGAGTAGAGAACAGGAGAAAAAAAAAAAACCAACCTTGTATTTGAATGGGTATTTACCAAAAGATCTTACCCCACTAGCAGGAGGTATATTGAGCAGATGGGTTGGCAGACACACACAGACAGCTGGTTTTGTCTGGCATACAGGTGTTTAACTTGGCTGCCTGCAGGTTAGCTACTAAATGCCAGATTTTTTGAGGGGATCACCTTGTTTAAGAAGAAGTGGCTCTTGTCCATTCCCACATCACCTTCAGTGAATGAGGCTGTGTGGTTGCTTTCGCTTCCTCCCTACTTGCCTCTTTGACAAAGTTCAAAAACCTCATTCACCTTCTGCCAGACTTGGATTTAAATGGGAGAGAAAATGGGCTTTGCAGGCATGGTAGCACAGTTTTGTCTTTTCTTGTGATAGAAACAGAAGATATAAAAAACCCCAGATGTTACTGATATTCGGTATTCAAACTATTGTTAATGTTTTGTCGTTCTTAAGGGAATTGGTTTTTGTTTGATTTTGATAGACTGACAAACATTAGCTGAGCTCTGTGTGCCTTTATTTGAAATAATGATTTTCAGTAGTTCCCAGATGAGCTAGTACTTGACTGTAAGTATTTTGGGATTCAGTGCTGTGAAAGTTTTGGGGTTTGTCCAAAAGTTAAACTGCAGAAATAGCTGTATAACATCAGCAAAGGCAGTTTGCTCTTCTCCAAGTTGTAGCGAGCCATAAAGTAAATGTACTTCATGCACTGGTAATGGATGTCAACTAAGAATCCTCACAAATGGTTTCAGATACACATGATTAATATGCAGTCTGTTAGAACACTGAGTGCCAAATGCAGACTTGGTATAAGAAGGTTAAATAAATTTGCCCTGAGCATAATATTGTCATTGGTGTAATTTGCTGCTGCTGCTAAGTGTGATTGCAACCTGACTGATCTGAGACGGCTGTTGAAGGCAAAGTTCTCCTGTTGCATTTTTGTTTCATATTCCAACCTGATTGCCCTGTCAAGATCAATCATTTGATTCCTTTTGCAACTTCTGTTTCTCCTGTATGGAATCAGATCTGTAGGAGTCTGGGCAACCTTACTTAAATTCAGACATAAATTTCTGACCCTTGTAAAAGGACGATAGTCAAATGTTAATCTGAACTTTTTTATCTGTAGTCAAGAAATATGAATATATGTAAAGTATAATATTTTGTTCTTGCTCCACAACAAAGGCTGCCCTTCATTACTTTAACTTATAAACCCTCAACATGCTATTAAAAACTCTAATAGTCTTCTTTATGAACACAGGTTGTACAGTCAACTTCCTGAACAGTGCATTGAAAATGTAATTCCTACCATCAGAATGTACCTGGTATGAAGAGCTTGTTGCAAGCACCTGTATTTTGTGTAAAAGAAAGCTGTGTGAACACTCTAAGCTTGCCAACCTAATTTTTTAACAATAATTTTTGTTGGCACAAAAATAAATGTAGCAGTAGCTATATTCAGCTAACAGGTAGCTCCTAATACATGTGTGTATTTGTGCGTGTATGATTAAATAAACACATGAATGACCATATCCAGAGCCAGTTAATTTTGTTGTAAAGTTGTCAGACAATAAAGTAAAGCTACTGGACCACAGAGACAGCCCCCCCTCCTCCTCCTGAGTGCCTTATTTCTATATGTATGATTATTTTTTTTAAAGCTTTTTTTTTTTTTCAAGAAAAGTGGGAGTTATCAGATAACTGTAGAAAAAGGAATGTGTTGATGTTTGAGATGAGCAATCGCCATTATGCTATTTCCAAGCCTCCTTTAATGCAGCATGTTTTCATTATGTTTCAGAGATTAAACAAACAAACAAAAAAAAAAAAAAAAAAAAAAAAAAAAAAAGGAAAAAAAAAATTAGTGAAATTTGAAGACAGAGCCAAGTAAAAGGAAAATAAAAAGTGAATCAAGAGAAGCCTGTGAGTAAAGAAGCGAAGAGGGAAAATGAAAATTTTAATGCAAATAAGTATCTGTGCCAGTCTACTTTTAAAAGACTACTCTGTTTCAATGGAAGTTCAGTTAGTAGGAAAAAAAAAAAAACAACCCAAAACCAAGATTATTAAAACTAAGAAAAAGGAGTCATTCTTTGAAAGTAATATGAATTTAACTGATGGAAGAAACAGGTCCAGGAACTGTAGAGAGCTTTATGAACACTAAATATAGTTTGAGGAGCTTGAATCAGTCTTTTAAATATCTTGGGTTTTGCTGTACTCTTGTAAATCATGACAGTTCTCTAATTATGTAATGTGTAACTCAGTGGGTTTCTCCTAAAACTGCAATGCTAATTTTTTAAAGTGTTCTGCATATTCATATTCCTTCCAGCGTGATATAGCTAATTAAAACCTTACACTTCATGATGTGCCTCAAGAAATATTGTGGCACCTCTTGACCTATTATGCAACAGTCCAGTAGTGTTAGCTTATTTATCCAGGACATGTCTGAGGTATTTCAGAATCTGCCCTTAAAACGTGGATGTAGCTGTAATGGAAATCTGGTGTTTGGGTTGTGTTTTAGTCATCCACGGGGCTTTATCTTATATAACCAGTCTGCTTATACAACGTGCTTAGTTACAGCCATGTTACTGTTCTTCACAGGTGGGGTAGGTGTGAAGCCTTTAGGACACAGCCTACAAACCCAGACCAGTCGTTGGAATACCAGATGGAACCTGGACAGACTGGTAAAGGTACTGTAGTGGGTGAAGTTAAATGAAATTTAGAAAATAATGCTGTGGGTCCAGACAAATGACCTCCCATGTGGGCAGCCCTGTTGTTAGGACAGTGACCTGCCCCCAGCCTGAACGGGTACAGGTGCCCAGAGCCAGCAAACCAAGGGCTCAGAAGAATCAAAGGGTAATTACAATTTGAAAGGCAAATTGTAAAGTGATTGGCACCTTCTTTTCATAGCTGGCACTGGAGACTTATCCTACTGAAGCCCCTCAGAAGACTGGCATGCTGGAAAATGGGAAAGGGTCAGGAGAAGCACCTTCTCACCACAGTCCAGCACCTTGGAGGAGTTTGAAGAGTCAATCATAGCCGGAGTTTGTACTGCCAGCCTGAGGTAAACCATGAAAGTTTTCTCCTGAACACTCATTTTGCTGAGTGCCTCTAAATCAGTTCTTGCAGTCATACCAGATAACAGGCTGACAGTCAATCAGCTTAACTTAAAACAGAGAGTGCAAGCCTTGCTGTCCTGTCCTGTGAGGCTGTTATGGAAAAGATGGTGTCTGCTCTACCCTCCCTCCCTGGGGTTCTGCAGCTCCCCATGGACTCTGGTGGCTGAATGGTACAAGTTACACATCTGAACATGTCATTACTGTTGTTTTACTGTAGTGACTGTTTCATTATATAAGTCTGTGGTTGCACTGTAATCAAAAATCTATATGGCTTGAGGAATAAAGGATAGGGTAACCATCATTAGTGCAGGGTTGGTTTGAACACTTAGGTGTTGAGTTGTCACCAAAAATATTTGACTTGCCTTTAATATACTACGCAGTAGACTGCCTTCTTATTCTAAGCAAAAAACTGATATTGAATTAAAAGACCTTGTTATATATGAACGAAACTCAAAAGAGGGGAACAAAAGGGCAGTCATATAGAATGTGATATCTGAAATAAGAGCCAAGTTGAAAATTATTAGCTGTTTACTGGCCAAAGAAAACAGAGCTCTGTTAGACCTAACATGCTTACTCCTCTTCTAAGGCTCATATACCAGCACATGGGAGCTCTACAGTGGAAATATACATTTACTTCTGTTTTGTTTTACTTGGGGATTGTATTCCCCCAACCTAATTGATTTCAGCATTCAATATTTCAATGCTGCATCTCAATAAAAGACACCTAAAAGCACAGTCAATCAGTCCTGCAAAATAATACAAATAACACTTTCACTTAATGAGATGTAATTCTTCCCGCTGAGTGACTAATGAGAAGGGGGCCAGAACTGCACACAGTATTATAGGGTGTAGATAAGTCAGGTATTTACATGGTGGCAAAAAAGATACTTCTTGTTTTGTTCTCTATTCATTCCAGATTCCTCTTTCTTAGGCTTTTCTATGTGAATTTATTCCAAAAGATGTTTTTTTGACTTGGAAAGAAAATTTGAGAAAACTGGTGAGTATTTTGGACCTACTTTTCAAAGCTTGGAGCACAATAAGACTTAGATATCCCTATTATCCATGTATTCATCAGAAACCAAATAGATTTCTTTCTAGAGTACATAATTTACTTGGAATGATGGGTCCAGTTTTCAGACAGGCATTTGTATTTCAATTAATGTATTTTCAAGGGCTGTTTTCATTGATACATACAAATCTTGTAAGAAAATGCTATTCACTTTCAGCTGAATTGGTTTCTTCCTTAAAGAAATGCCATATACACTTTAAACCTCTAGCATTAAATAGAAATTTCATGTAGACTGTAGACAATATATCTGGAAAATCTCTGTATGTAATATTGCCTTACATGTGGCTATGCAGGTCTTTGAACTCCTTCATGTAAGAGAAAGGAAAAAAAAAGGTAATTTCTTTGTCTTTTAGCATGTTCATTACATTTCATAGGATGTTTGGGAGAAATAATGTGCTTTCAAATCAATTCTGTAGATTTTCTTCCGGAATCTCTTTGCTGCTACTGAATTTTCTAGGTGAAATCATGCCTATTACCACTTCTTATGTATCTTTTTGATCTTTTTCTTGTGCCTATTTCTCTCAGACAAAACTAATCAAGTTATAAGATTAAATTAGATTGTATTCACTGCAGTTGTTGCTTCAGAGCATAAACAATCAAACTAGGTTTATCCAGTTAGCCTATTTAAGAGTAGTAGTTCAGAGAATGAGTAAGGAGTTTGTCAGGCTAATTTACTAAATTTCCACAGCAAATCAGAGCTGTGATTAGCGCTTGACCAATCCTTAGCAAGCAAATTTAGGAATGGTGTGAGGTATGTCTGCATGATGCTGTGGATGTACGCTTGGATAGGTTTTCCGTAGCTCTTTGGAAGTCTGGCTTCTGTTTTATAAAGTTTGTGGTTTTTTCAGTTGTGAAATCAGAAGAAAGTGATCTCGGGCTTACCTTGCTCCTTCACATGCCATACATCTCAAATTGAAATAATTTCTGTATTGTAATGACTCAGTCAGTCAGAAAAAACTTAATGTACTTTACTTGCATGAACATTTTCACCATCATAATACTTTTGTGAACTAGTTAAGACCTATTAACCAACCCCCTTTTGCAGCTGAAAAACATGGAGATAAGAGGGACAAGAAACCAATCTTTCAAAAATATCCTTTGAAAAACAGAAGTGCAAAAATCCAGGAGCCCCTTTTGAATGCAGATTGTCAATCATTTTGCCAGTGTCACCCTGGAAATTTAACAACTTTGGCAAGGCGTCTTCTGAACCTTGCTTTTCAACTCTATTTGCACTTTAATCATATTGTTTCAAAATGGAAATAAATGTATACTTTATTCACTGCCTGACAGATCTACTAAGAGTAAATAACACAACACTGACTGTCGTGCTGGTGAGTGCTGTGCTCCAGCAGTTTATTTAGCAGTGATGTTATTTATAGAAAGCTCCTTCATGTGATGGTGTTGCCAGTAACACAGATGTCCCTTGATTGCACTCTATTTTAAATAAAGGTGAAAGGCTAAGGAAACTATAAAAGAACCCACCTTTAATATTTCAAATTAACAATAACAAGCAGGGTGTGGCCACCCTGAAACTGTGGCTTGTCGAATGCTTGGGAGAAGGGAAGGGTGGGAAAGCTCTCTGCTCACCAGTTCCACAGCCTCGTTAGTAAAAACACATCTGACACCAGTGATTGTGGCCTGAAAGATACAGTGAGAATGGGTGGTGCTTTTAGTTATTGATATGAATAAACTGTCTTTCTAGTATTTGGAATGTAGTGTGGGATAAGCAGTGTTATGGACGTTAATGTGCTTCATGTTTGAGAAGATGTGAATGAAAACTAAAGAATTGTTACCTGTATGTTTAAAAAAAAAAAAAAAGTTACTTCTTTAGGCTGCTTTTTTCCCCTCCAAGGACACTGTGAAGCTCTTCACATAAAGCTTAGCCTGAAAGATTCTCATTCATGCTCAGCTTGTTGTACTTAAACGGGACACTGATATTTTCAGTGTTTAAAATGAGACTTACTGGTTGCTAGTTACAGAAAATGCTGTTGCTCCCATTTGACAGTGATTTGATAGGAAATGAAATTCACAGGAATGTGGGTAGGTCAGAGACAGGAAAAATGCACATTTTACACATGGATAATTCTCCCTGTAATAACATGAACTTCTTATTCATTTGTTGTTCGGGGGGGGGGGTGGGATGGTAGTTTGGTGTTGATTTTTTGTTGTGTGTTTGTGGTTTGGGTTTGGTTTGTTTTTCATTACAGAGCAACAATCTGAAGCTTCTGTGAACTGAAACTTTAACGCTTAAATAATATGTATTTACCTGAAATCAGCTTTTTAGAAGCCAGACTAGCTTAATCTTAGCCCTTGAGAAAAAAAAAAAATCACATATATTTCCAGACAGAATAGACTTCCAGTAACCCACAGCCACCCAGAACTCTCCAACATATGAGATCACCTGGAACAGGCACTTGATTTTTTGAATTCTCCTTTTGTTGGGGTTTATTCATTTAGTTCTGATCAAGATGAGTTAGAAAAAAAGAAAAAAATATGAGTGCTGCATAAAATCACAATTTGCTGTGCTATTCCAGAAAACTCTACCAAATAACATTCAATCTGCTTTATCTAGCTATCAAGAATTTTATTCTGAGAAAAGGGAGTATTTTTCAGAGTAAGTAGCATGGTTGAGTGTCTGCCATAAAATAGACTGTTCACTCCTCCAAAAATGCTACAAGCAGGTTGTAGTGAGCCCAGGATCTAGACAGATTTTGTCTGGGCTCATTCGGCACATGGAAAAAAATATTTCATTTTGTTTCTTCACTGACACCACAAAGCCATTTCATTTATTTTTCCTCACATGTTGTTGTGTTGTTCAATACTTTGTGTAGTCTCCCCTGACTTTGGAACAAGCTGGTAGGACTGAGCAAAACTCTTTCCTTTTCACAGTTAGAAGGAAAAATGAGATCATAAAAGAGAAAGTTAACTACCGAATAATGATCGGGCTCCTTGTATGGAAACTTCAAGCACACCTGAAGTAAATGACTTTAAGAGTTGTTGGCCAGATACTATGCAGCTATTTCTGTTACTTTCTATACCCTAAGGCCTCCTACAATAAATCCTCACCTAGTGAGAACCTAGTAGACTGTCAACTTGAGCAAACTAGTAATGCAGCCAATGGCAGAAATAACAGAACTTCCCCATCTGTGTTATCTTCTAATCAAAGCAGGAGTCTTTCCAGAGATAAGTAGCACTAAGAAACTTGCAGGGAAACAAAATATTACAACCTTTTTTTTCCCTACAACTTCCAATAGGGGGAAGGGGAGGAAGGAAGATCTGCAGCCAGCGCAGAGAAGTCTATAGTGTTTCTGGAGTGAATGGTAAGTGCAGGGATATAAAACATTGCTGTCTTAGACAGGAGCCAGGCTTTACTTGAACAAGGGAGACCTATTTCAGAGTTCATTATTACTTGAACTATGAAGGTGCAAAAAGCTTGACCTACCACTATTCTTTTGTCTCTGTGGTTCTCTTCAGTCTGGTACCTGTGTTAGCAGCTAGGAAGCAAGAAAATCCTCTTTTACACTGATCCAGCTAATGTTTGCTTAATAGTTTGCTCAAAGCACAACATTAGGAGCACCTCAGAAAAGAAGTAGAGACACACCTGAACAAAAAAGTAAATTAGTGATGTGAAAGTTCAGGAAATGCAATGATGGCAGCAGATCCTGATAAAAAGAGAGCAGAAAACCTGCAAGCAGAAGCAAGACCATCATAAATGTGGGACCACCAGAGCCTCCCCCTTCCAATAAAACCTACTTTGAAGGAGTTAGCAAATAATTTATTCTAAGACTATAGTTCTTCCTCTTTTCAAGGGCAAATTGCAGAGGGATCACAGTTGCCCTGAATTTACAGCTAGCAAATCAAAGATCTTTTCATATATATCTCATCAGAACTGGGACTGCTGCTTGCTTGTGGTGACTCAGATGAGTGGCATGGAATGACAGGTCTTCTCTTATGTCTTTTATCATCTTCTGTGAGCCAAGATGCCTGCAGATGCTTAGGTATCTGGGCCTCAGAAGTAATTTCTGCTAACAAGAGTGCCAGTAAAATGTGACCACTTAAGTGGCCCTAGAAAAAGCAAAGGGCAGAGGAGATGGGTGATCTCTCATAGCTGAAATCTAAACTATTGTTAATCAACTATGAGTCACAGCCCATCAGAGGTGCAACCATGAGCCTCAGGAGATCTGAGCTTAGTTTCCTGCTCTACCACAGATTTCACTCTCTGAATCTGGTCAAGTAATTTGATCACTTTTGGCCGTCTCCAACATAGGGGTGATCAGCTCCAGCCTTTTGCCTCAGTTGCCTCTCCAGACTAAAGGCTCCTAAAAGGTGGCAGTCTGTCACTACAGTGCCTAAGCTCTGTGCAGCCTAATTAGACATGGGGCCCCTTGCAAAGTCATCTGGCAAACACCATAACACAGTTCATAAAAAATTATGTTTTACAATAGCCCTTTTCTTCAGTTCCCAAGGAGAAGACACAATACATTGTGTTAAAGGAACAACTCTCATCTGGTAATATTAAAAATGTTCTGAACTTCTCTCTAGTCACCCCAGAAGTCAGATGAAGTTGTAAAATCCCTTTCAACAAGTCAGTGTGATTTTAACATGACTTCAGGTCTGAGTTTGAAAATTCTTCCTTTGGAGAGAGTTCCTTTGAACAACTAACATGTCAAATGAACTTCTCAAAATAATCATGGTCTTTCAGGGTTTCAGGTTCTGTTCTAGGATTTATCAATGCCTTTTGGCTCACCAGAGACTTTCTAGCTTGAATGCATAATTTAAGAGGGAAGGACAAATTAAACTATTGCATGTACCTTTAACACAAGGTGATTTATTGCATTTGCGCTGCAAAGTGACAGCAATGACTCTCTGAACTGTCCAAGCACAGAGAGCTGTTTCTGTCAAATACTTATGGTATGACTGAACACATGCTCAAAGTAAGATCTTTGTTTAGTAAATATTGACTATTCCCTAGTCCTTTATATCCTGTCGTCATTTCCTTTGTACAGCTTGCAGCTGTAGTTTCAAGCCAATGTACAAAAGTCGTTGGTTAGGCAGAGTTCGTAAGTGTATTTAAGTATGTAACAGAGATATTTTTTATGTTTTTTTTCCTCTCAAGAAAGTTCTTGGAGTTCTGTAGCCTGCATCCAAACTAGCCTACACCGACATCTGTGTGCGAGTCAGTAGATTCATTTGTTACCCATTTAAGAAATATGAATATACTGTAATGTACATATAAACTTATAAATATATACACACATATATAAATATATATACAAAAGTAGGGAACTTGGCTGCCATGTAGTCAGTTTGTGGTTTTGGAAAACCACAGCCTCTAGGGTGGAGATAGCCATTGTATTGCATTAGCTATTTCCTCACAGTTTAAGAAGCTGCAGCTCCAAGCACTGTGGTCCAGACAGTAAAATACCCAACAGTAAAGCAGTTCCTCCATGCAGGCCCATGTGTTTCCCCAGGCCTCTGAAAACAGGTGGGTAGAAGAGGTTGTTGGCAAGTTCATGGGTGATCACGGGGTCCTGTGTGTAGGGCAGGAGAGGGAAAAGAGGTAAATTGTGTGGTGCTGAAGCCTTGTGAGAAGGAACATACACTGAGCTGTGTGAAACACGTGGAGGGTAAGGAGGACTCTTCACCCTCGGTGTTCACAGGACTCACTTCACTGTAAAGCCTGTGTATGTGCTGGGTTTCAGAACAGAGAGGGAAAACACAATATTGCAGGGTTGTTTTGTCAGTTTTGAGTTTAGGGCAGAGCACACAGGTTTTGGATTGAAATAATTTTATTTTCTGCCCAATTGATATTGAAATGGGTTCACCTTTTGTGATTTTTTTTTTCTGTTATATTGTCCTCCTCCTGTGTGTTTCTATTCTCTGAGCTGAATATGCAAGTGATTAACACCAAGACAGACTTAATGAATTGAATAGTAAACATCTGTGTTAGGGCTGCTGCCTCTCAGTTCTCACTCTCTTTTTAAGCTCTGCCAGAGGGTTTGAGCTGTGAAGGGCTAGACAGGAGAGGAGTTTGGATGTTAACATCTCTAAGTTAGGAAAGGTATTGAAGTACTATTCAAGTATGCCACTGAACAGTTTTTACAAGGTAGCATGATTGAGCTCAGTGGCCCAGAGGTGGAAGGCAAACCATTATTTTCACTTTTTCTGCCTTGTAGAATTTAAATGTCCTTCAAAGCCATGGGTTTAAACCTGCAAATTCTGGAAATATTTAAGCTCAGAATCTCCTGCAAGTTGTTGTATAAACAACGTCAGAGAAGTCACAGAAAAAGTAAGTAATAAAAAAACCCCAAACCAACTGACCAACAACTTAGATGAGGTGGAATTCGTGCTCAGTTCTCTGGAAAGACTCCCAGCCTAAGCACAGCAATCCTGAGCGGGTAGTGTTCAGCAGGCAGCATCCTATTTTCCATCCTTACCAACTCCAATTGTTGTGATTCATCCACAAATGTTTTTTTCCAGTGTTAAGACAATGGAGCAACACAATCTTCCATGAATACGAAAGTCAGAGCCTCTGTCTGAAATTAAAAATATTCTTTTGACAGGGTAGCAGAAGAATGATGATAGGTAACATTATCACCCCAAGGGAAGCAATACATTTGCAGTGTCAAGGGTATCAAACCAATGATTAGTGTGTCCACTTTCAAATTAACCTCATTAGAATTTGTAACTGTAAAATCTCTTTTGAAAAATTACTTCAAAGCTGAGCCTTACTCCAGAGAAATAGCTGGAATTTGACCTTTAGTATCTTTAATTTTTTCCCCTTTTTCTTTATTATGATGTCACCAATAAATACAATAATCTGTGTGTTCTGCCAAAATACTTCATAAAATGTTATCTGTCTTCCAGAGGGAGTGGGGAGGGGAGTTACGTTTGTTTAAAAATGAAGTGAATTAAAAAAGAAAATAAATATTATATAGACCATGTATTTTATGATTAAACAGTCTGAGTCTATGTTAAGAATTGTTTTACTGTCTTTTCATTGCCAATTCATTTACATCACTAATTATTTTGCAGAAATAAAACTGCTTCATGAAGGCTCAGATCCTGGATCACAGCCCACAGCTTCACAGTCATATCTGCTCATGGGAATTTCAGCACAATATTCCCCCAGGTGCTACAATTGGGTCAGCAGCTCTCCCAGGAGCTCAGCAGCAGACGGGGCTCCGTGGGAGTTGGGCAGCTTTAGCCCTGCTCGCAGCAGACACCAGCCAGGGTACAGGAAGGGAACATGTATTCATTTTCTCCAGGCAGATTATGGAGTAGGAACAGATCCGTGTAATGGCTTTGCTGCTCCACAGTTCCCCTGTTGCTCAGCTGGAAGTAAGGGTGCATGAGTCAGTGGTCTGTCTGTCCTTAAGGTGTCCTTAGCATGTGCACTGTTTAGCCAATAAAGCTGTAAGATTTTTACCATTCAGATTCATGGTATGTGGTGGTGAACATACTTCACCACTATTTCCAGGATAAAAAGTTGTCAGTGTAGCTCTAACAGCAGACATTTTGAGGAGTAATGTTTTCTTTCTTTTCTTAAGGCTCTGGATTGAGCTCTTTTGGTGTTATCTGTCTCTCCCACCTGTTCCAGCTGCAGTAGCAGGGCTGTATTTAGTTTGCGAGATTCAAGGTTAGCTTGAGATTGGGCTCAGACCACGGTCAAGAAATGTAAACATGTGAAAGGCATGTCAACACACTTGGGAAATGATATTTTTGCAGTGAATTCTCTAGGAAAGAATAAATAAGCACCTTGACAAAACTGCAGCATAGCCGGGCTCAAGCTCAGATGAGAGTTTATCCCTCCTCTGAAAGCCTTAATCAAGCAAAGCTTATGTGGGACTGGTGTTTGCTGACTTATTGTTTCTGCCTGTCTTTTGTGACTCATGGAAAGAAACACCACCTCAGTGCTCTCAGAGATGCATCCAGGCTGCTTTAATCTGTTTATAGTGGGTCTTGGAGTATGTCTGCATTGCATAGTAGAGATACCTGTTGTGGCTACAAACAAGATTGCTCCAGAGCCAGAAGCAATACAGCTGTGTCAATGGTGCTTTGCATAAGACTAATTGTCATGTGCTGCTATGTCTGTGTGGCCATGCTGAGGGCAGTACAGTCCTACTGCCTGGTTAAGGAGAGCGGAGGTATCTCTCAAACAGTTCTGCCTCGTGGGGCACAAAGCTTTGCTGACCTTTTACTTGCTTAGGATTTCTCCTAAATTCAGTTCCTGCAAATGCCTCAGCTAATCGTTGCCTTTCATTTTGACAGGAGACAAACACATCTTTGCCACCAGAGGCATCAACCCTCACTGTTTCTAGCAGTGCTGAACCATGGTCATGCAATGGAAGAGTCGAGGATCTCCCAGTAGCTCAGTTTCTGATAAAAGAGACTAACCTGCCACAGTCAGGTATGATGCAGTGCTCATGTTCTTGCTCTAGAGGTCCTGTTCTGAGAGGCAAAAAAGCCCAGGATCATGCAGGATTGTCCTGGAAGCCCCACTGCTTACTGGGAATGGCTCCTCTCACTCAGCATGGCTTTCTCCCCAGCTACCCTACTAGCCCAGAACTTTCTTCTTTCTGCCTTACCACTTTGCAGACAGCATCTGCTTTCCATCACTAGCATGTTGTACAGGCTCTGAAAAGGGCAAGAGATACATCTTTCAAATGTAATAGAAGTACAGAATTCACAGGACTATTGTTTTGGGCATCTTCCACTGAATTCAGAGTTGCACTGCAGTGCCCAGTTTCCACAGCTGATTTGCTGATTTAAAGGACTCACTTCCACAACCAAGTCTGGACAGTACCCTACACATGTCAATTTTCCTTTGAAGAACTGGGCACTCATCTGTAAATTCTAGAAGTTTAAATTTAGTTGGCTATTATTTGGTTTCTCTTGTCTGAAAATTCCCCTGGTAAAAACAGTGCTTGCTCTTATCTTCTTTCCCGTTTCCTCAGTTGTGGTGGGGACACACAGGCCATTTGCTGCTCCCAGCTTTCCCCATCCCATTTGAGCTGTACCTCTTGCCACCCTGGTGCATGTGGGTACAGTCAGCTGACCCAAAATCACCTAAGTCAAGGTTAAAATTTCTTCTTGTACTCACATTTTCTGAGGTAAAGCTCACCCACCTCTTTTCCTTCGTTCCTCTCCCTGCTGCTTTTCTTTTCACACATCAACAGTGTTGATGTAGACTGAAACAGTTTGCATTTGGTCTTACTCCCACTTTGCACTTTAGCTGTGATCCTACAACTGTGTGTGGGCTTGTGTTAGAAACCGGATCACTGATGTGATACAACAGCTTTACAGGTGGGAAAGGGGGAAGGAAGGAAGGAAGGAAGGAAGAAAGCTGAAACTTGCTAAATGGACTTCACCAAGTTCTTTTAGAGGATGAGTATTCCTTCACTCCATGCATGGTGCTCTTCTCCTTCTCTATCTTTGCCCACTTGAGCAGTCCCACCTGTCACTAGTGGATCACATTTCTTGTTATCAGCTCTTCACATCCTGCGTGTACAGGTTATCATATCATGTTCACAGAGAAAACTCTTCTGTCTTTGTCTCATACACCTTTTCACCAATACAGAGAAAAGTGTACTTGTCCTACTGGGGCAAGCAGCACACAGAGAACGAGCAGCACGTCAGGTCAAACCAATTACAGTTCTGAATTGCAAGGAGGATGTGTTAACGGGGCTTTTCAGGCAAGTGAGTTAGCTCTGACTGCTCACAGGGATGCTGGGTGGTATAGTGTGAGAATTTTCACATGACCAGAATTTCATTACATCATTTGTTAGTATATAGAATACCACAGGGGAGTTCTACTTTATTTAACATAGTAACAATGAACAGCTGGCTGCATTACAGTCCTCTGTGTCAGCGAGGATACAGTCAAAATATATTAGTTGAGTTTAAAACATTCAAATTACTTTTTGTAGGTTGGCCAGTATGCCCCATGAGTGAGCAAAAACAAAGAAAAGACAACTCAATACTGGAAATAAAATGTCAAACATAATGAGAACCTGAGCACTAAAAAAAAGAAATGTTGGCATGGAAGGTATTAGAGGGATTTAACCTATTTAAGGGACATAGATTTTAAAAGTATCTAGTTTCCAGGACTGGTCTGTTGTCTACCAGGACCTTAAGCCAAGAGTTACATATGATACCATGTTGATATCACTATTCTGATAAAATTATGGTTTTACTTGCCTGAAAATTCCAGTGTTAAAAATGTCAGCTATTAGCTCCTTCTGTACCTCTGTAAGTTTAGTAGGGACATTTGATCATTCCCAGCTACTGCCACTGCCTGATCTATTAGGGTTGTTCTGCACCACCTCTCCTCCCTTCTCCCCCAGCTATATCACACAGCACCATTGCTGCTCCAGTGAGGGCACTAGACATCTCTGACAGTTTTGATATGCATTATATAGAGAAGCCTAGAACCTTCTGCACATTGGCACAGTGTGATGGGTCCTAGAAGCTGGTGTGTGCATTTGCAGCCTCTGCTACATTAGCTGCTTCTTTCTCATTCACTCCTGTGCAGCCTTCATCAAGTTTCCTAATTTTTCCAAGTCTTAACTCACCAACTGGAGGATTAGGCTTAAGCATAATTTTCTCATGTATTTTAACAGATGGACAGAGTTCTGTGATCTATTCCACAGCAAAATAGAAATATTCTGCACAAACTCCCATTTGTGTGGGATTTTTAGTGAAGTTTGCTGAACTATATACAGTATTATGCAAGTTAATAATAGGAAGAAGGGAACCTACATGTCATCTCTCGACAGTTTGTGGTATTACCCACAGACCTTTTCAGAGGGCTTTGCAAATGTAGTTTTACAAGCTGAAAAGGACATTGTGTTCCCACAGTTGCTATAAAAGATCTTTTTGCAATATTAAAACACGAGATTGACGGGAAGCTTTCTCCAATGATTGCCCTGATTGTTTTTGTTTCAACTGTGCATGTTTATACCTTGGCATCTTTATTTCTCTAATAGCCAGTAGAGTAACACTGTCAATTAGCTTTTCTTGCCGTTAGGCACAGCTAGGTACTTTCAGCATGTCCAGTCTTAGAGTAGCTGGTTTTGGACACTGGTGTTTGCATTGCTTTTCCCCCAGCTCACCTGCTACTCTGCTTTGGAGACAAACAGCCAGAACAAAGTAAGGATGTCCAGATTTGGCCTTTCAAACCATTGAATGAATAACCAGTTTGGGTTCTTTTGCACAATGAAGTGTAACTTAGTCATACTTAAATGCCCAGATGAAAGGGGATTCAAAACTGGGAAGGGAAGGAAAGAAAAGCAAAATATAGAAATAGCCTTGGAGGTATCACCTTCAAAGAAAGTTTTCACCAAGGTGTCCCAGTTTAAGGTTGAACAATTGGAAAAAGGAATAAATTATGTCTTACGGGGTTTTTTTTCCTACAGACACACTTGTCTGATCTGTGACAGACAGTGTGAGCAAAACATTTTCCTCAGCCCCAACTGAAGCGAAACAAAATTCATTTTTACGGAAAACAGAAAGTTGACTCTGCTGGGTCTTTTGATTGAAATGAGTGGATTAGAATAAGAGATGTAGCATTTCATGTTGGCTCGAATGTTTCAAATTACAGAGAGGACACAAATGTAATAAAAATTTTATGGTCTTCAGAATAATGGAGAAGTTTATTATGTTTTTGTGCGGCAGCAAATGCTGTAATTAAGACTGCACTATAAAAACAAGTGTGACAAGAGCTATTTTAAGGTCCTTGAACTCTTTGACAAACTCTCCTTTTAAGCTTTCTTGCTTCCTGTAACAGGTGATTAAAAAAAAATCATATTCACAAACCCTTATTAAGCTTTTAGAAAATTAAACACATATTCTGATTCCAGTTTGCATCCTTTAAAATGCATTTTTAAACCTAAAAATAGGTTTAAAAACACCAGAGTAGGATTCAATGGGCAAGAGTAGCTCATATGTAGCATTTTCTATGTCTACATTTTTTTTTTTTTATAAAGGATAGCTTAACACAGTTGTTGCCTAAAATTATGCCTCCTAAATGTTTCAGCACCAAAGAACTAATGTGTATTGCTTCATGATCCCCTTTTTACAATTTCACCTTGCCATTCTAATAAGGCTTTGATGTATGCTATCACTTTAAAAAGTCAGTCACTCTTCACTATTTGCTCAAGTGACTGTTTTGCTGTACAGGGATGAAGTTAAGCATGTGATTAATTGGTGTGTTGAGTCAGTTTGTCTATCTGCAGTATTTCTGTAAATGCAGTGTCACAATGGAAATTTCAGCCCAGGGCATTCTGGTGCTCAGCAAGAGCTGATCCCAGGTGGGCTCTCCTACCTGCTGGGAGGAAACACAGTAGTTAAGAGTTGTAGTGCTAAATAGCCTGCAAGTAAAACATTCAATAAACCAGGCTGTCTTTAGCCTCTGTGTTTTCATTATAGTGATTTTCCAGACACCAAAAGTTTGGTTCGTTTTTTGAAAGAGACGCCACAAGTATAAACTAGAGCATAACTTTTTATTATTTGTAAATGTTACATGCTTTATGGTTGAAAAGCAGTATCAAAACTTTACACAGGATATTGAACTTAGTGCTGGTAAGGGAAAATGATCCATCCTCCCTGAGCAGAAAGCATTACGTCACGAAGGGATGGAAACAAAGAGCTCTGAGGGATTGGGATAGGCAAACTTCCCTCCTTTCACAGGAAATGGGTGAAGCCTTGCTTGAAATTATTATTCAGACGTTTTGTGCTGTGAAGGAAATGTCTCCTGATAGCACAAGCTATTGGTTTCCTGTTGTGAACTAACAGTTTTGGCATAACCAAGAATGGACAGGAAGGGCAAATGATTGGGGGTCATTGGAAGAAATTGTTTTAATGAAAAGACCAGATCAAGTATCTGGGAAGAAAATTGGCCTGAAAAAAGCCCTGAAGTTAAAATGAGGGCAGGGGGAAGAAATGGTGATTGCTACGGTGGAAATAAAGGACAACAAAGTTCCACATGAAATGTTCACAGGGTTAGCAGAAGGCAGGGGGAACACTGTTGTTGGGCAGGAAGTGTCTCAGGGGGAGAAAGCCCTTTGTGTCCTACCTAATTAAGAGCCTGATTCAACAAATATATATCCGGCTTCTACACTGAGGAAAGCAATTTTTGGAAGTTTTCTCAGATGTGGAATTGTTGGGTTATTTTATCAACCAGGACCTTACAAAAGAGGCACTTTCAAGTGCTATTTTTCAACCACAGTGTAAAAATAGCAGAGCCAGCAGGTCCTTGCACTGCCTTAGCACTGGGCCAGCTGACTGTGCACCTTCCAGCTGAGGGAAACACGGGGAAAGGGAAAGGGAAAAGCACAAATGACACGTTCCTGCCTCAGGCCCTCTTCCCAGCCTTCCCCTTGTCTTTCCTGAGGTCTCTGGGGATCTGGGCCACCTTCACAGGCTTGCTAATGCCATGCCAAGACTGCATTGTTGTCTCATTCAGTTTGGCTCTTCTCTGGAGGGGACAGCACGGAACTGGTCACAGCTCCAGAGGCCACGCAGAGCCTTCCTCCTGGAACTGTCCTGTGCTGGAGAGTGGCAGGGGACGGCAGGGAGCACTCGCTGACACTCCACCCCGTGACTTACAGGATTGCATTGTCAATAAATATAAAAATCATTGCCAGCAAATATAAAAAATCTCTCCAGTGTCGCAAGCTTCTTTTTAAGATGGCAGCCTAAATTTCATTTGAAGCATTCTAAGGGATGAAAGGCTACTCGTAAAATAATGAAACCTGCTCGGATTTTTTTTTTTTTTTGTGGCATACTTTTGGCAGCGACCATTTTCACCCTTTCAAAGATTATTTTGGTTGTATGGGAATTCAGGTTGTAGAAAATGGCTGCCTGGTTCAGAAAACAAAACATGAAAGGAGCCACTTTTGTGTTTGCTGATTCTTAAAAGGCTGCCTCTAAAGTGTCTTTTATGATGCCAAACCCACAAGAGTTCATAAAAATGTGCCTGAATTTGTCTTTGGATTGAATTTATGTAGAGTTTTTAAAGCCATATACAACTTTCTTGCTTTCTCTTAGAAAAATACAAACTTCAGTCTCATTGTAATCATGCTTTTTTTTTTTTTTTTAACATCTTCTTTTAAATATTTTTGTTTCCATTTAGGACTGCCAACATTACCATGGAAACCCCTAAAAATAAAGACTTTCCCAGCCTTGTGAGAGTACACCTGCAAGAGCAAGAATTGCCTGTCAAAAGCGACTTCTTCGTTATGGGTGTCACCTAAGGACTTTTTGTGTGGTCAGTATGACTTGTTATCTAAAAATTTATTGAAAGTGTATTCTTAGCATTGATACAATTTGGTACCTTGCCATGGACCAGTAAAAAATGTCTGTTGCTATCCAATAGTGTTCTCTTTAATATACTATCTCAGTTTTCAAGAAAAATACCAGCTCTTGACAGACTGTAGAGTTGAGATTGGAAGCCCTGAAATAACAAGATGAAAAAAACCCTCATCTCAGTGAGACAAACACACGTAAAACGAAGTCCTAATAAGCTGTTTTAATATAAATCATTCTGCTGGCTTCAGAAGGGCTTGGATCAGAATTACAAAGAGAATTGTAAGAATTCATCTGCTGCTTCTTAGTAGAGGTGGAGCATATTTACTAGTAAGCAGTTGGCTACTATCAAAACAGATCTGTTTAGGCTTTTCAACATTGCTAATTTTATACATTTTGTTATAGAATTAAACAGTTTTATCTGAATTTTTTTTTGATTGCAAACAATTCTGTGCACTTTTCAAATTAATAACAAAAAAAAAAGTTTAGTTAATGACAGTGGTTTAACATGTATTTTTTCCAAGCAGAAGGCAGCTGTGGTGGTAGAGCTGAATTCAGATAGTTTGGCAGTATCTATTAATAATATTTCAAGAGGATGTTCTTGAATTAAAAACCCCTCAAACTGATAAGATCTTTCAATTTTTTTGGTGTCTACTCTCTGTTCTTAACTATATGAATTGTATATTCTGCTTGCTAAATTGTTAAAATTTCCAGTATATGAAGGCTTTTGATTTCTATATCTCTCTGCAGTGTTGTGGCAATTTGACAGCAAGTCTGCATCAGTAATGAGCACCACTGGGAAAATAGAGATTTTGTTAGTTTGTTTGTTCTTCTTTATTAAGGACTTTCCATAGATTTCCAGTGAAAAACTGGACTTTAAATAATGCTAGAAATACACCTTTGTGTTATTACCAACAGTATAGGAAAATCATCTACATATTTTTTTGTTGTTATTTAAGCATACTGGAAAAAAACTTAATTTAAATGCATTCAGGTCTCACCCAGATCTGCTTTTCACTGTTTTAATGAGCAAACTCCTTGGCAGAACTGTTTGTCAGCACAGACAAACCTTAGAAATGCTAACTGCAACAACTGCATGGTATGTCTAATAGCAAATGATCCTGTTCAAATCAACAGACATCTTGGGAAATTAGATGCTATTCCACTTGAACAGGAGTATCAGACCTCACCTCTCCAGGAGTACTGAAGTACAAGAGGAAAGTATAAATTTCAGGCCTCAAACCAAGTGTTGGCACCGCAGAGCTGAGTCTAAAGAGAGTGATTCATTCAGGCAGAACATTTAGCTCTATGTCACAAATTAGTGTCATGACTGTTGCATCCTCTCTGACTGTAGTCTCATCAGAATATATATATTTTTTTGCAGGACTGGAGCTTCCTGTTGTACACATGAAAAAGTTTCCCAAAGAGGCCTGGTGTTTGTAAGAAGAAATCTTCCGAGAATTACACAGGTACGACCGGTAGGACACTTGTCATTCCCATGTGTCCAGCTCACTCCAGCTATTAACAAAATCTCTGTCCTACAACAGCGTTGAGGTAACTTTTGCTGAATGTACCAGCTTGAAGTACTGCACTGGCAAAGTTCTGGATATCTGCAGTCAATGAGGTTTCTCTGTCACCAGAGAAATGTTTTTCCAGCAAATGCTGATTCAAATGTTGTACATTCCCACTGCTCCAATTTTTGCTCTAGGCTAAGTAGATGATTATTTAGTGTTACTACAAGCTGTCGTATTACTTATGCTGCTCACCAAAGAGGTGGTTGTGTTTCAGTGCTAGGTAGGGAGTATTCCTGTGTGTGCATTTGTGCTCAAAAGGACCATTTCAAAAGGTTTTTTTGCCTATGTGCATTAATACCCTTTAAGGTGGACTGGTGTTGCAGATAGCAGTAAAAGTTGAATTTCCCTGTGAAGGTGAGTAGGAGTTGCAATCAGGTGAAACTGGGGAAGGCTTATAAGTGTTTTAAATTCTTCAGTGGCAAATACTGTGGAAACTGCAGATAGGTTAAATGCATGAGGGGTTACCATACGGGGTTAATTCTTCAGGAGTGAAATGAAAATGAAATTAATTGTAGTGAAAGTTGTAAACTGTCACAGATTTGAGCTCAGTCATCATAAAATTATTCCTGTTCCTTTGGCTGAATGCTCTGTGAAAGATGCAGTTCCCCCTCCTACAGTGTTAAAATCACTTATTTTCATTTGTGCATCTCTGGAACTGATGAGATTAAAACAGCATAATACCACTTCAACTCAATAGGGAATGATTGCAACTGAAAAGCATTTATTTATTTGATGTGAATCATTCTGCAGCACATTTCAGTTCCATGTTGAAAAGGAGGTTTGTTTGTCTTTTAAAGGTTTACTTATATAGGAGAAGCAAGCAGCACTCCCTCGTACCTTTATTTTGTTAATACAGCTGACACACACCTCACTTTATAGTGCTGATGTACTGCAAAAGGACACCTAGGACAGTTTCAACTATTCTAGTGTTTATTGTTACCACATCAAGTCTTTGCAGTTGTTTATGAGAATGCTGGTCAGTGTAAAGAAGAAATAATAATACAATATTAGTATCATAGAAAAGGTTAAAAATAAAAAAAAAATGGGGTTTTGTTGTAATGTCAGTGTCTGTTGGCTCCACCCCACAAGTAGTTTTTAAAATGAGCTAGACATTATATAGCCATAGTTTTGTCTTAAAATAAAGCAGATGCTTTATGAGGAAAGTTTTCTCTTAATTTTGGTTAGAGCATAATAATGCCAAGGTTACGTGCTCAATCCCCATATGGGCTGGGCCATTCACTTAATTGTTGGGCTTGGTGATCCTTGTGGGTCCTTTCCAACTTAGAATATTCTGTGACTGTGAAGAGGACTGGCGAATTGTGGAGAGAATAACTTAATATTATGGTAACCACAATATTTGATTTTTTAATTGTATTTAAAAATACTGTCACTTTAATGACAGCTTTCTTACACTGATGCACAGCAGCTTTGGCTTCCCCCCCCCCCCAACTTAGTTAACAGTTCAGATCAGATCCCTTTATTCCAGTTTACATACATACCAATCATTCCAGGATGGAACTAACAATTGCATTGTAGCAAGAGAGAAACAGAGTTTGTAGAAAAAGAACAGACACCAAAAAATCTTTTTTACTGGTCAAAATATAATTGAAAAGAACAGGCAGGCTTTTGGGCTCCAAGCTCTTTCTCTGGATCTGAAAGAGGGCAGCAGAATTTAAGATAGAGATAAGGTTAGGCCCAATTCCTCTTAGTTCAATATAACTATGGTAGTTAGGCCACTTGAGAGATAAGGGTACTTTGCATGCACAGAGCAAAGCTCCCTTCCATGTTCCAGCAACCACAGTTTGCTGGGAGAAGGTGTGTTGCAAGGTGAGCTACACATGCCTGTACATCAGTTCTCTGAGACCTCTTGGGGTCCCTCATTGCTGGCACACACCTACCAATACTGGCAGAACACACAGCATTTAAGGCCAGCCACTGGCATACAGGACCTGGACTGTCCCCAAACAATCCATGTTAACATGCCAATACGAAGTTTGCACGCAGGGCTCCCTGACCCCGTGGCTTCACTGGTGGCTGTCTGACTGCTGAGGTGCCAAGTCCTCCTCAGAGACCAAGAGATCAGTGCCTGGGATTTAGGGAGGCCCTTTGGGACCACTCTGAAGTCTCTCCCTGAGCTGGTTGGTAGATGAGATTCCAATCAGGCAAATGGATGGATTAGCAATAAGTTTTGTTCCTTGGCCATCTGGTTGTACTGCTGCCACCAGGCTCATTTTTCAGCTTGATGAATGTAATGATTCTGGCAATGGTTGCGGCTGCTCCCATTCATTCTTTTAACAATTTCCATTACCCTGGCCAGTTATTTTCAGGGTCCTGGCCTTTTCTTTCAGAGCTATGTGTTTTTATATTTCAAGACCTCTGAATAGCAATTTGTATGCTATCCCTTTGTGGCTGCTCCTCATCTTCTTGGAGCAACTTACAGACAGCATATGCCTTTTGAACTGGCTTGTGACAAAGTGACTCAGACAATGCTGCTCTGAGTAATCTTCCCACGGATAGTGAGTGAAAAGGAGACAGTATCAGCTCTCAGTTTTGCTGGACAGGGCATGCACACTAAGCACACAGTCAGATGGAAACTAACGTGGCTTTCATAGTGGTGTCAGTAGCAGATCCCAGCTGTTCCCTACGATACAGCACACAGAGGGACTCCCCATACAGGGCTGGTTTCAGCTCCATTTGACTGTACAGTTTTGTCTATCTTTAGTATTTTGTCAGCCCCAACAGGCATCTTCTTGTGTATTTTAAGCTGAAAAAAAAGCCAGTAAACAAATACTGAGCGAGTCTATAGAGGCACCCAGGAACAAAGCTGGCATTATGGGATATGCAACTGCTTTTTCTGAAGCATTGCTAAGTCTTATTCTCTCAGATTTGTACACACTGTCCAGCTCACATCTTAACCACTGGGGGAAGAAAAAGTTCCCAAACGTGCTTGAAATACTAAACTAGTCCCAGGAGGAAAAACCTAAACAAACACTATCTCCCTTGCTGAACACACCCGATCCTTTCCTAACCTAAACAGCCACTCTTATCACTTTTCTGCCAGCAGCTCTGACTGTTTTATTCCTTGGAAGTAAGGCTTATATTGCTTGTACAGGTTTTTGTACCTCTGTACATTGCATGCCTCAGTTCCTAAGCCAGCTGTGTGCTGCTGATTCTTAGAAGGACTCATACACAGAAAGAGATTCTGTATAAAAATGCTGCTGCCCTAAGACTAGGTGGTGACTGGTGGTGACTGGTCATTAGATCACCACCGGTGACTTGTGGTGACTGGTACCATTTATTAAACAAGGGGCCAAACAGCAGACAGAGATGTTGGCAGAATGGCTTCTAAATGCCATGCTTTCTATTATCAACGTTTACCAGTGTATGTACAAATCGCAGTAAAATAGACCAGGCATCTCTAATAACCATTCCTAACACAAAAGTAGGGTTGGCTGGTCTTAGCCTCTTGACAGAAGAAGCTGTAATAAGAATCAAAGCTGCACTTGGTGAAAATCATCAGCTATCACCAGAAATAAAAGCATTTCAGATGCCATTTCCTTGAATACATGGTTAATAGTTACAAATCTTAGAAAGCATGTGCCAGCCCCTCCCCACCATACAGCTGCACCGACTTGACAGTCTTTGGATTCAGTTCAAATCTTGTTTTCAGTATGACAAGAACTTTTGCTGACACTGTAGTTAAGCACTAAGAAGAATGCCAATAACGAGACAGACAAAAATAGCAAGCAGGTAAGGATCTAAAGCCTTAGGAAAGGCTGGGTAAGTTTTCAGCAAAAACAGGACCATAGCAAATTAAGCATGCTTGCCTAAATGGTACCTGAGATGGCCACTCCAAAAAGAGGTCTTGAGACACAACCTAACTTCCCCTTTCCAAGTGGCCCTTGCAGACAACCTGAATCCAGATTGTCTAAAAGTGCCATGTCTCCTCACTTCAGGCCATGTCAGCCCTTACTAGAAAGGCAACAGGACATCTTGTGCGTCTGGCCTCAAACATATGGTCTCATCACAAGGGCAGATGGGATGTAGGGAGGTAACAGGGACAGGTAATGCTGAGAGCCTGCCAGCACTGCAGGATGAGGGTCAGATGCTTGGAGTGAACTTGAGTTTTCTCCAAGTGTGCCAGTTAGTTCATCACTTCCAAATGTGATATTAGGACCTGGTGGGGAGTTTAATTCAAAGCAGTAAATTTGTTCTTTAGGCTGTAGTCAACTCACTGAGGCTCCTTATCCACTGGATCAAGGAAACTCCAAAAAATTATACATTAGGTATGCACAGCTTCATGGCAAATGCAAATATGCACTTTAAATGTGACATCAAGGCAAGTAGATTGCATTCATAGCATGCTGGCAGCTTACTTAAATACTAGCATTTTCTTTTCTTAAGTGCATATGTAATTTATAATAGCCAGCTAACTTCAGGAAGTTCTTCATGCTCTAAGGCTGAAGTTCTTGTATATTATACTTGTATAATATACTACCCCAAAGACTAATAGTAAAACAAAACAGGAAAATTCACTCCCTATAGAGAAGACTCCCCTAGGCTTTAAGGACATATAATGTCCAATTAAAGCTTTAGAAAAGGGCTGATATGTGCAACGTGACTAAGGCTCAAAATTACCCCAATATATGTCTGTCTGATGATGTGCCTATGGCACTATTGTAGCATTACAAACATGTACCAGTAAATCCACCTCTGAATGCAGTTCATCTCTCTTGGGAATGAGGTTCATCTTTCACAGTACAACATGGTCTTCTAGACAGAAGGAGAAAGAAAAAAACATTTATCATTCCTGTGCCAGGCAGAGTTTGACTTGAAAGAAAACGGATGAAATGTGTATCATTCATCTAAGGAATAAATCCACACTACAGATTTGTCTGAGAGACAAGTGAATGTGGCCCAAAAAAGCTATCCATTTCAGAATGGGAGGCTTGAATTCAGTCCAACCAGAAAATGCATGCTGAGTAGCATCCATTTATTCAGAGTAGTAATGGTTTCTTCTAACAGCACATTGCCTTGATCATTTGTGTTAAACATACTATATATAGTATATATAACCAACAAAAATTCTTTGCAAATGCAGGCTATCTGCCAGTTCCAAAAAGGGATATTTTTTTTTTTTCCTGAACAGGTACTGCACAAGGGCCGTTGCCTGCAGAGCAGGTTTTGTGTGCTCAGCCTACTGCGATCATCGGGTCTGAGTGCACAGTAAATGGAATTCACGAGCCTTTCCAAGTCACCTCCTGTGTAAAGCCCTGAACAGACAGTCCCAGAAGTGAAGTAAGGAACAACTTCCCCCTCCGCCCCTTTGGGCAGCTCACATACATGCTTTTAGCAATACCTAAAACAAGAAAAACACCTACAGCCACTTCACCAGGACTGACGGAAACAGAGCGGAAATGAGAAACTGATTAAGTGGTGAGCTGGCTTCACATGCAGGGAACTTCCAACTTTCTTTCCTAATGACTTTTTAAAAAGTGCTTCACTTTTGCTTGTATTCCCTTAAAAAAAAAAAAAAAATCTTGGCCCATGAGCTCTCAGTGCCTACACAGATGAAAGCTGTGAGAGGCCTTAAATGACTTCAGCAGGAAACTACTGGGAAGGGGAGGGGTCTGTTTTCTGACAGTCCCATTACACATTTCTAGGAAAAATCTTTTCAAGTTCTGCGGACGAAAATGAAACAGAATTACAGCACTGCCTCTCTCTTGGAGACAATCGCAACAACACTTTTCCTGCTCCCATGCTGGAGTGCTGCAAAGTAATTCCCTTCTTTTTTTTTACCTCTCCTTCTCTCTTTCTGAGAATCTTGGGGTCAGGAATAGCACTTCAGATTGAAGAAATTGCCAGAATCGACGGATTTAAAGTCTGCTCAAATAGGACCCATGTTTGTTTCAGCCACCCTTGGTGAACACTTTGTTCTGCAGTTACATTCATAAATCCCTCTGCCATTACCCAAACCCCTCACAAGCTGTTTAGTGAGCTCAGGAGTTTTCCAGTTAGCAGTGATGACAAAGCACCGGACTGCAAAACCCATGGCGGAGAAGCTGAGCAATAACAGACACCAGCCAAACAGATCACTGGGGTGGAAGGTCATCCTCAAACAGTATTTCCGTTTTTCCCCCTTGGTAAATTGCTCTGGGAAAAATCCTCTTTTTTAGCGTAATGTAATGAAGAACACCACTTGCACAGAGCTGCAATTCCTGGCCGTGCTGGGAATTTTAACTGATGTCTCCACCCAAGCAGCATGTGGAACCAATGTAATGGCTAACACAATTCAGAGCTTAAAATGGAGTGATGTTGCAGCTCCAGCTGTTTTTATACGTCAGTACAAGAGATTTTTGGAAGCATTAGAGAAGAAATAGAAACAGAGGTGAGGAATGGCTCCCAGTCTGATGATGTACACTAAGGAATATGTGAATGACAATGCAAAAAGCAAGACAAAAATAAAGCACCATTGGACCCTATTACACAGAACCAAGACAGTCACAAGAAAGTGAGCGATGTTGGGACACTCCTCATGGGAAACAGGTGCATTATTTTTTATCTCCGTTTTTAGAAAAGGCACAGTCCTCTACATAAGGAAAATGTGGAGATATGTGACAGCTCGGGGTGGACAATACAGCTTTCATTCTGATGAAGAGGAAAGATTCACTGCAGGTAGATTTGGCCCAACTGCCTTTAACAGTTCCTGTGACTCGCAGTGCTCTGCAGCTCCCTCAATCATCAGACAGCTGTGTCTCCCTACTGATCAGCTCATCTAAGCTACCTCTGCAGGGGCTTTTTTTCTTCCCTGAGAACTGAGCTATACTTTTTGACCAAACAAGTTTCCACCTTCTTTCCTTGCCCTAACATGCAGAGACCCCAAATCACTGTCAAGGCGCAGTGATGACAAACATTTACCTTATTACCAAATATATTTCCATGTAGGTTCCTGCTTATAAGAAGTAGTTCTCAACTAGATGCTAATTCTGATGCAGATTTTTAGAAATTTAATAATTACTTAGTATTTAGTAAGTATTAGATATTAATTTGGTACATCTGCTGTCCGCCCAGAGATTAGTTAGAGACAGAATTTAGTCAGTGAAGAGAATCACAATATAAACTCTGTCCCCACTCAAAAAAGGAGCTGATTTTCCACCAACATCAACTGGTCATATTTGCACTGGGTACTTACTGTGTATTTAGAAAGTAAGTAAATAAACAAATAAGTGGTGGAAGTATTTGAGAAGAACTAAAGAGGGGTGACATCATCGTAAAACACTTCTGGGGCTTTCATCCATGAAAACAAAATTAAAGGGTTGCTTGTAAAAAATAACAATCTGTGTCTCCTTGAAAAATCTGATACCCTAATCTTGGGTAATGCAGTTCTTAACCAGCATTACAACAACCCCTCTCCCAACATGTTAAACCTGTACATCCCAGTTTCATACCTGCAGGTAGGACTCACTCCACAAATGATCTAACTAGGGAAATTTTTGCTAAGGGCATTCTAAAAGGCTGTAATCCCCACATAACCTGGTCTGAGAGAGATAATTCTGTACCTTCTGGAATGGTGATAAAATAGTTTGAAAATATGCTTCAGGCTTGCAAGAGTCCTCAAATACAAAAATACAGCAGCATTTAAAACTACTAGGTTAAATTTATCATCAGTCTGACTTAGGCAAAACACTTGCTTTTCCCCTTAAGAAATAAATTTATTATCACTTCACTCTGTCATTAACCAGGATTATTTGATTCTGAGGAAGAATTTATACAGTCAGTATCACTGAAGCACATAAACAAGATGAGCACTTTTCTAAAATAAAACTCTAGGACGTCAATGCAAATGAACAGCAAAAAAGGTAATTCAGAATGCAGTAAGAACTGGAACAGCTTAGTTACACAGCATCTTAATGAGTAAAAGAAATATTGATTGTTTTGCAGTCCACTTTTGAAAACAAAAACAGACTTTGCTTTCTCCCCATGGATTAAAAAACCCTGCTATTTTTTGGCATAAAAATCCCCAACGTTCAAACTGTTATTTTTGATAAATAGACTATGAACACAGCAAAACATGAAGGAAGACTTTCACGTATCTTCTAGATTATCAAACTTTTTGGCAGCTGAAGTTCTTTAAATACTCTCATTAATTTAGAATTTGCATTCTTGAGGTAGAGGGGCTCATTCAGAGTTATTGAAAGAAAGTTGTCCATCTTACAGCATTTTCCTATAGATGTACTGTGAACATTCTTTATGCTCTGTTCTCTTGACAGGAGTGGTTTTCCCTGGACATTAGTGATTCGCGTGAATTCCAAATCACTTCAGGAAAAGGCAGTCTCACAAGGAAGAACCTGCAATCCTACAGATCACAGCCTTAAAAAGGATCCAAAACCAGTCAGCAACTGCATCTTCTGGTAAATGAAACCAGTCCATTTTATAAAATCATCTCCCAGGGGAGAAGACATTCAACGGTAACATTAAATGATGTAACAACAAAACCAGGTAAAAACTATGTCTAAAACCCACAAACTATGTCTAAGACAATACTTTTGGGGAAAGCTTTAAAAAGTACTTTGACTCTTTTTATCATGTTCCTCTCAGATAAATTTACTAGTTTTTAGAAGTCTGTTTTACTTAAGTTTCTGAGCACCGTTGTGTATTTGCAAAGCATATTTATCATCCAGGGAAAGTCTTCATCCAAGGAAAGACCACCATTATTTTCAAAGAGAAAGGGAAAAATACAGCAAAGGCTTCAAAGATGTGAGTGAACTATTTCATTCACAAGTGCAGCATGTGCTCTTTCTTCTGTAATGACACAGTACAGAAAACAACATGTAATTAATGCAATTCCTTTGCCAAATGAGTGGGATCTTATAAAGAATTGGCACAGAATTCTGATTTGAGCTTTCTTGTTTTAAACAAAACCAAACCTAATTCAGAACAATATAATGTACTAACAGGGTCCTTCAACAGATTTTTCCTTTTTTCCTCCAGTACAAATGACTGCAGAGTTCTGGGCCTGTAGTCAAAAGGACGCTCAGTGTCCAAACCAGCATTACTGGTGCAGCCAGGCATTTCTGTGTACTGTGCTACTCCTGTGTAAGAGAATCATTGAAGAACATTTGGCCTTTTGTTATCTTATGTACCAAGATAGAAAAGCATGCCTCTTCCTCTCCTCCACCCAATGAACAGATGTGGCTTTAATTTCACTCAAAACGAAATGCTCACAAGTTTCAGACTATGGCTTTAAAATTTAGGAGCGAAATTACTTTTTAAAGGAAGTGATTTTCACCCAACTATCTTGAAACTGTCCATAAAAGGTAGATAGGTAGGAAATTGGGTAAATACACCAAGTAGTGTTTGGTTTAGGGTTATTTTCTTCAGTTGGAGAGAAAATGAAGGTAATTTTGGTAAACAAAAAACTTGTAGTAAGACAAGAAATTTTAAAGGAAGCCTTGGGGCCCAACATAGGAAAGTTTTAGGAGATTCATCAATAAATTAGATTTTACAGAGCAGTGTAACTTCAGATGCTACCTATTCCTTACTGAACTCAAAGTTGCAGATCAACTCAATACCCATTAGCAAACAGTTAAAATTTAGTTAGTTAAAAGAGAGGGAGAAAATCCCACACAAAAGCCCAAATGCTGCTCTTGGGGAAAGGGCACCTAGAGCTGCTATAACTTTAAGCCAGACACTAACCTACATCTCCTGGCATCCAGCTCCCCCGCTACCCCCCCAGCTAAAATCACCTCATAAATACCTAAAAGTCAGATTACTCTTCCTTCTGAGCAGAATTAGAGCTCTCTGACAAACTGTGTGAAATGCAGTTCCAGGGAATGTGGATGGTGGGCAACTCTTCAAGACCTATTTCAAAAGGATGAGTGTGGTGCTGAGATAGCTGGAATTTGCAGAGAGAGAACAGGGATGTTCCTAATGTGTGATCTGGGCTCGGTTGGCAGGAATTATCGGTACGTGCATGGCCTGCACGGGGATAACATGCACACAGAGTACAAAGGGATCTCTTTTCCACATCTAGGTGTTGCACCAGGAGCAGAGGGTGGAGGGATGGAGGTGAAACCCGTGATTCTGATGTGAAAGTGAGATGCACGATGCTGGCATCTGGCAACCATACGAGACACGTGAGGTAGAGCTGGGCCTGTGGCTGCTTGCCAGCCAGGGCGCCTACAGGGATAACAAGAGCTTGTAACCAACAGGGAAAGGTCAGGATGGTAAGAAAAGAATTATGGCCCACAGAGGTACTTCAGCTGCAAATTTCATACCTTTATAGAGTTTCAGTAAAGCTCTACCGCAACATCCTATAATTAATTTTAAAACCACAGGCATGCAAAGTTCATCACAAATGACCAGGTCCACAAAACATCCAGACATAGCCCCCACTGAAAATCAGTGGGAGTTAAGCCCCTAAATACTCTTACAGTTCTGACCAAATATTTTCTTTTTTTTTTTTTTTTCTTTTTTTTTTTTTTTTTACCATTCAAAACTACAAGTTGCGCCCTCACTTTGAAACAAACCTCTCGTGCTCACAGCTTTTTTCAGTCCTGTATTTCACTGTAACTTTTCGGGAGTATTACAACCCGCAGTGCCCCAGCCAGCAGCACCTACCTCCGAAGTTTCAAAGATGATAGTGCTCGTGTCTCTGGAGCTTGTACTGCTCACTTCAACAACTGCTCTTCAGCCTACTTAGATGCTACCAGCCCCATTTACGGGCTGTTGGGACAAACTCCCCTAATACTCTTGTCACAAGACAAGACAAGATTACAGGTCCTGAATGAGTCAGTCCTGAAGTCAGTATTAAGGAAATTTCATGCAGGCAGTTTTGCCTCCAGACTTTCTTGCAGTGCCTAGGACCAATCTGAGTTTCTAAAAAGTGAGCTTTTAATTATGAGCAGAGAAACAATAGCTCACTTCAACATGAAAAAGAATACACCCACTATTTTTCCATGCTCTGTAATTTAAAAATAGGTCAACTCATTAGCTTTAAAGCTTTTAAAAATACTAAAACTGAATTATATGGCTGTTTCCTTTTAATTTTTTAAGTCAGATCCAGAGATTGAAAAGTTTCAGACCAACGACTACTTCAAGATGATAAAAGGGGATAAAGTTTTGGAGCTATGAATCTAACATTGCCAGAACAGATTGATTCCATAGTAAATTTTTAAAGAGAAAGTAAATTTTTTAACATTGTCTAAATTTGAGGCATTTAAGTGAGACCAAAGCATTAACTGCACTCCAGTTCAGAAGTGCTACAGGGCCTGTAATTTGTCACTCTGTACATACAGATCTAGCTGACTTTTCTCCCTTTTTTCCACAGTTTGCATGTTCAGAATGCAAACAGGGCCCAAAGCAGACCTGAACAGCACGCCTGGCAATTCGAGAGACTTCCTATATATAATGTGAACCAGATAGAATCAATACATACTCAAAAGAATTGACTAGGAAAGGGCAATTTTTTACTCTGCACTTTGAAAACATAACCCTGGAGGCCAAAATTGCTCTATTGACATTTTGTAAATTGACAACAACAGAATTATGATTAGTGGGACATTGACTCCCAGTGCTTCCCAAGCAACTTCTGCATGACCTGGGGGAACACCTTGCATGCATTCAGTATGAAACAGAGGTCCCTCAGTTCATCAGCACCACAGTGCCCAGGAGGCTCTGTGCTTTTGGGAAATATTCCTGCTCAGCAGTTTGTGTGAATATCAACCAAATGAAGCCTCACAATTGCTAAAATCCAGACAAAGCCCACCAGACCTGGCCTGGCTCTGCTGCTGGTGCTCCGTGCCCTAACGCAGACCCTGAACTCAGCTGACAGAATGAGCTGAAAAGGGAAGTACTCCAAAGTTCAGGGGAATAAAACACCTCATTATTAGCCCACCCTAGCATCAATAAGGGCTCCTCGTGCCCCTGCTCTGATGGTAATGCCATGCTGGTGATGGAGAACCTGATGTCAAATCTCTCCTCCTCACTGACTCACCCAAATGTTCAGAGCAGGGAACGAGAGACACCGGAGCTACCGCAGAGACCATCGGTCACCCAAAGGCTGGTTAAACTAATCCCAGGATACAGATGGCTCACAGCAGCCCAGAACAGCACAGCACCACACCCTGCCAGCCAGCGACTTCCAGCAATCCAAACTGCCACTGCAGTCTAAGCCCATCTTGGGGTTTCCACCTGAGGTCCAGATCCTGCAAGAAACGCTACTGCAGGATTCAGGGCTGTGTCCTCTGCATCTCACAGTTCTCTATCCTTAGACTAAAGCTCAGGTTCCTGCTGCCCAAACAAAACTGGAGAAAAACTGTTGGTTTAAAATCTTCGTAGGTAAGTCAAACTCTACCAAAACCCAACTGCTCTGAGGTATCTCATACTTGCAGTCACTTCACCTCAAACTAATTTGGTTTTAAAACTGAAGTTAAGCAACTTGTTAGTAATCACTTTTCAAGTATTTATTTATTTTGTTGAGGGAGGAAGGGAGGGAGGAGAGGAAAATCAAGCTATTTAGCTTTCCAAGTATTTAACATAAAACCCAAAAGAGCTCCATCTGGCAACCAGCAGGATTTCTAAATAATATAAATAGTATCTACATAAGAACCAGGCTGTCTATGCAGTGAGACAACTTCAACTTTTACAGCCACAAGAAGCCTTTATTAACATAAAAGGAAATTATAAAAAATTAAGTTAGAACAGGAACAAGAGCCTGGCAAGCTGACAGAAGACCCCAGGAATCTGCATTAATCTTGAAATGCTGCTTTTGACTTTGTTGAAATATAGCATCATACACTGTGTGGTTTTAAAAAAACAAAACAAAAACACTCCCTTAAGTTCAAAGGACTCTAGTACAATAAAACCAGTTCTAGGAAAATATTCAGATTAATAAAAATCAATATGAAATGCCTTGCTTTGCCACACAAAACAACCCTTAACATTTTAACGTAGTTTGGAAAACATTAATACTTAATTACACAGATTTCACTGAGTCATGGATGAGGCCCTTCGTGTCCATAGATGTCTGTCTTCATTAGGAAAATGTTTTGGAATACTGCTAATTATGGTCATTAAACGTAACTCTGAACTATTCTATATAAAAATTTGGATAAATCTAATTCCTAAGTAAATCAGCTCCTCTCAGAGTACACTTTTTCTGAGTTAGTCATATGAAGGATCTGGCCTTGCACTTCATACCTAGCCTTTCTACTTTTTGGCTCAGTTGTAAGTGATCCAAACCTAGTGGTGGTTTGGTGTCCAATGGGAAACACTACAATGATTCTCAATGCCCCTGTCAAATTGCCACTGGGATTTTCTGTCATTTTCTTGGCAAAAAATCAAAGAGGGAAACAGTGGGCCCAAAAAAACATGCTATGGTAATCCTGTGAGGATAGGGCAGCCTTGAAGCTCTGCATTTTCCGCTATCCCTGGGCTACAGGAAGAGAATTTCTATCTTTATCATTGCCCATCTGGCACCTTTCACAGGCAGCAAGAACAAAGAAGTAAAATGTACTGGCCCCTACCATCTGCTTCTGCTTGTAAAGTCTGGAAAGAGCCTGATAGGGAAGAAAGAAGAAAAAAAAAAA
>NW_020955394.1:652300-659282 GCF_003031625.1 Empidonax traillii | reverse complement strand
TAGTTTTGAAAAATAACATGGCTTTACATTTGCAAGTTCCCTTAAACAGTGCACTTGCTTTTCAATAGCATTTTGCTGCTAGTTTACTGGTTGTCTTACTTTTTTTAGAATCAGAAAACACATTGCTGTGACCTCAAACTCAGAGATTCATCTGCTGTATTACATCAACAATGAACTTCCCTATGCAGAAGCAGTAACCAAAAGATAGTATCAAATCCACAGACAATACAAAGGCGACAACTTCTTCCCTGTTAAAAAGTTATTACATTTAAGAGGTAAGCTTAATTCTCTTTTGGTGGGGATAGTGTTGTTTTTGGCTAGAAATGTGCATTGCATAATGTCTTTAGAAATAAGTTAACCCTTTTATTAAATGCACTACTAATCTATTATATATGTGATATAAGCACCACAAAATCTTTCCTTTTGTCAAAATCATCGAGATTCCAGATCAGAAAACAAGTCTCTTGCTTGTCTAAGCCCATGGTGAAATAGTGACACTACCTGCTGACCTAAATGGTATGTAAGTATTTGGGCAACAAGGTCCTGAAATTCGATGCCAAGTGATAATCAGTGACCTCGATGGGGCCTGCAAGTGCACCCTGAAAACTTGCCCATTTTGTATTTATTTTTTGTCCCAGAAAGTACAAAGTAGACAAACATGAATATACCAACTGAAAAAATGCCTTGTATCAGAATTAATATTCTATAGGAATAAATTCCAACTAAATTATCACAATATACATTCTTTATAAATGTGGCACTACGGCATTTAAAACAGATGTATGTTCAGACTTAGTAGTGGAATCCCACTCTTTCAGCTCAGAAAATGCTACAATATGCATATGTATACATAGACATTTTCCTGTTAATCATTTACTCAGAGTGCATAAAAAGTTGTGCTTATTTGTATCAAAAGCCTTTTTTTTTTTGACATTTGTTGTGCTAATTACATGACTAGCACAGATTCTGACAGATACTCTCTCGAGCTGAGGCCAGGGAGCAGCTCATGGCTCCCTTTGTGTGAGTTCTACTCTTGAAAAAAATGAATGAACATTTTGAACTGTTAAAATTACTATTGTTTTAAAATGTCACAATAAGTTACTTTGGTGAATTTACTGTTTGTATGTAAGTAACCTGTTAACCAAAATCATGGTCTGGCTACATTTCACATTTTATTTTATAAAACTAAATCCTTCCAAAACTCACACAGCTCAAAAGCAAAGGGAGTTTTGTTTTCCTTCACCGTTAAAGGAAACAGAAGATACGTACTTATTTATATATATATGCATATACCTGACTTCAAAATATAAGAAAGGGGGAAAGAATATGCAATATCCTTGTTAAAACAAAAATTGCACTAAACCACTTAAAACAAGATCTTACCACAACAAAGATCGGCACTATCATCATTAATAATATATTGCCTTTCATATGCAGAGGTAATAAGGAGGCTGTACTGTGATCCATATAACCTCAATAATGTATAAATGAATCAAAAAAACCCTAATTAGTTCAGCAGCACCAAAAATTATTAAGTAGAAACATCAAAAGAGCCAGTGGGACGCCACTTTTTTCTGTCAGACACGCTGCAGAGCTGCCCTTCAGAATCCTCTGGTTTTTATATCTGCAAGGAGGAGGCCTCACCAATATAGGTCACAGTAACTTAAGAGACCTGGAGCTAAAGGATGCCATGTGCCCTCTCTGCACAGCACTGCCCTGCAGCTCCTCAGCACCATCCCTGCACGTCCCACACGAAGCTCTGAACCATCCAGGATCTATGCAAAGGAAGGGTGGAGCTGGTTCCTCACCTCCTGTGTGCAGCCGCAGAAGATAGTACATCCTGAAAGCATTACGTGTGCTACGGTCCCTTTTTCCTCCTTCCCCTCAGAGCGACTGCGGAAAAGGAGGAAGGGCCAGTTGGGAGGGTGTCTCGGCTTCCACGGAGACACGCTACGAGGCAAGGAGATACAAGGCACAGACAACCCCAAACGACACAGAGACACAGGACCTCCCTGCACGTGGCCTTGACCTCCTACGAATCCCTCCAGAGTCCTACAGCTGTTCCTGCCATATGGATGGGAAAATGTTTTGCATGTGCACACGTGAGAGCCTCTGAGGAAATACCTGCGGAGGCATCTGAGTCAAAGTTACAACATCGTGTGAGTGAATTTATTTATGAAAAAAACAGTAAGAGTACTTTTATACTTGTATACTACACCACACAGATGTGGACATCCATGCCTCTGCAGCACAGACTGCTGGGCTCACAGGGCATCAGAGACAGCACGGTGACAAAATCACACCCTGCAGAAATGTAGCCTGGACTGATTATGACAAAGAAAAGTCTTGTTCATACAATTCACTGAAGTCAGAAGAGTTCCATTTAAATATAAGGAAAACCTAATATTAAGGTCTGCTGTACTTAAGGAATTATTTTTTCCTAACTTTGGAGATATAGATATAGCTTATCTTGTATCTCCTCCAACATATTTATTTGTTCACTACCCAGTAAAGTTTCACTCTCCATAAGTAAAGCATCATGTGCAAGAGAAACAATAATTCTATAAATGGAAGACCTTTCACTACTCCAGGGCTGTTCCATACCCAAAACCCAAAGGTTACCTTCTTCAAAGGAAGAAATAGGACGGTACTTGGTAAGTTTTAAGCCATAGTAGCAACATTTTAAGGTGTGTTCTCCAATAGCTTTCAACATTGCTCAATTTGCAGATCTATTAAAAAAAACCACAATTATGCAATGGAGCAGGGCAGTCAAACAAAACCTCCTTGCAGAAGACCTGCTCTTCTATTTACCTTTAACACAACATATAGAAAGCAACAGAACCCACGGGTCCACAAAGAGCAGGCTGAAAAAATTCTTCATCGCAACTATTGGAACCACAGAAGTATGCTGTAGTCCACTAAGGTGGACTCACCTTACTAAGGTCAACCCTCAGTTCCCAAGGAATTCAAGTGGAGGTGGACTGGGCCTCAAAAGCTGGCTATCTTTTCCTGTAATCTATAACATCAACCTCAAATTGCTTTGACAGAAATCCCTACTGAGGAGTTCCAACACAAACTTCTGAAAAATAAAGTGCCCACTCTGGCAAACCTTCACGATCCCAAGCAGACATATAGAACACACAGGGCCATCCAGCAGGGTGAAGTCTTTCAAGAAGTAATATGCAACATCACAAATTTAACACACAGATGGCCCACAACATCAGCAAGAGTTAAAACACAAAACTCGAAAGATAACACCGACTGCTGATAAAGACAAACAAAGCCAGGCTGTGCCCTGCTGCAGACACCGCCAGTGCTCCGCAGAGCAATCCCAGGGCAGAGCAATCCCAATGCCAAGCAGCACTGCCCAGCGGTCCACAGATACAACTGGACTAGCTCTGTCAGAGGCTCCTGAGGAGGAGGGGTAGTCCTGCGGGAGGGACAGTATTTATGAAAATAAAAGAACTGAATTGAAGCCTGTATGCTGCTGTCTAGAACTCCAGTTACGTTTGTACCACCCATTCCCTGGGGGAAATGACATACAATGCAAACAGGCCTGGTTGTTCAATTATTCAAGTATTAAGAGATTCACAGAAAGGCATCTGAGAAACATAACATTTTAATAGATGAAATAAATACTCCAGTACATGCAAGATAAAAACTGACATTGGAAAAAAAAAATTAAAAATCACTTTTGTTATAGTGTAATTTTGTTTGTTTGTTTAAACACTCACAGTAGCTTTTCCCCCAGTTTGGAAATCGACACATGGAAAACATAATCACAACCTCCAGTCCTTCCACTCCTACACACCAAATGCACTTTTAACCTAACACTTGATGCAAAATAAAAAAAGTCATACAAAACAAAACCAAACAAAATAGTAGCTACATCCATCATCTATGTGTTGTTGGGTTTTTTCATTTTTTTAAATGAGTGAGAACTGAGGTAACCTTTTTCCTGCACAACCGAACAGCAAAATTTAGAAGGGAAATTCGGAAGACAAGACAAGACAAACTTTAAAAACCGCACCCAGCGCGATTAAAGCTCTTTTTTTTTCTCCTTTTTTTTTAAGATACCCCCACCTCCCCAAATATAAAAACTTTGAAACAGTTATTACCATTTGTGTGAAGACCTTGTTGAATAAGGAAAAATTTATCTGCAGATACTTGCTTAACTTTAAAGTAAAACAAAAAGAAGCCAAAACTGGCTACCTTTATTAGTATATATAGTTTGAATATGTTCTGCTTCTTCACCACACAGAATCAAAGGATTGGGCTCATCCAAGCAAATTCTTTGGTATACAAAAAAAGGGTGAGGAGGTGGGATATTATTTTCCTTTAGCAATGACTGGGATCTAAACAGAAGATGTGGGGGTTAATTCACAGAATTGGAGTTCACTGGCGGTAAAGTCCTGGGTGAAGATCTTTCTCTTAGTGCCTGAGATAGCAGGTTGCAACCATCCGAGACGGCGCAAGCTGAGTTCCTCAACCTTTCCCTGTAATCGCTCATTTTGGTGCTACTTTCGGGGTGTTGGGCTATATCCCTGAGGCATTGGGTCAGGAGCACACAAGCAGATACCACACTCATGGCTCCTCCTAGGATGGCAGTTTGCACAGCTTTGCCCTCCGGATTAATGGTGGCAGCTTTACCCAAAAACTGGGGCTCAGTGGCAAAGCCCACCAGAGCATAGACAGACTGCACCAAAGGTCCACTGAACAAGACGCACCGGTTCCTGGTCAGCTCGCTGGGTGAGGTCTTGACCTCCTTGACACACGCCAAGAGGGCAGAGGCGCTCGTGCTCATACATTTGACACTGAGTTTGAACTGCTCCTTTGCAAATTTATCCTTGGATTTCTCACTGGCCAGCACGCAGGCATCTGTCAGGAATTTCAAGTTCTTGGACATGTTCTGAGAAACCTCCAGCAGGAGCTGAGGGCTCATATCTGCCAAAGGGGTGGTCTTCAAGACCCCGCAGCCGTGCTCCACCTCATGCCTACATCGGGTCACCTTGTAGCGATCCACCAAGCCAGGCATAGCAGGCTGGGCCCCCGGAGTCTCCACTGCGGCCAGGTAGGCAGCGTGGGCAGAGCATTCGGTCAGGGAGACCACAAGCTCCCCCATCTCCATCAGGCTTTCCCCCACCTCCCCGAAGCGTCCCATGTTGAGCTGGCTCTGGACGTCATGGGTCAAGATGGAGAGTCCTTTGGTCCTGGCAATGATCGTGTCCCTGCACTTCTCAAAGGACTCACCGAAGACAGACAGACTCTCGGTGTTCACCGGTCTGGTCTCGCTCGACAGCAGAAGCAGATCGGCCACCAGTTGCATCTTGATCTTGCAGTGGTCGCAGATAGAGATGAGCTTCTTCCTCTGCAGGGAGCTGCTGCTGGGGATGCCGCCGCCGGAGACCTCGCTGCTGGACTTGCCGGAGCCACCGCTAGCCATAGCGCCGGGGGGGCACTCGCATGCCGCTCGCTACCCCGCTGCTGCCGCCTCCGCCGCCCGCGCAGTCCCGACTGAGCCCGGCAGGATCGCTCTGCCTTTTCCGCAACATCATTCCATTAATCGCCGGGAGGCAAGAAAAGGCTCTGGGCGCCGGGGCTGCCGCTGCTGCGGGGAGCGAGCTCGGCCGGGGCGCCCGCCCCGCTCCAGCCTCCGCTCCTACGGCGCTCCCGAGGCGGGGCGGCGCTCGCCGGGAGCCCCGGGGCCCCGGTCCGGCATCCTTTAGTTACAAATATCTATTTCTCCCTTTCCTTTTCGCACGCTGGCTCGCCTTCCCTTCCCACCGCCTCGTCCGTGCTCGCCGGCTGCGGGGATCCTGCGCGAAGTTCCCTTCGGCAGCCGGAATCCCTCGGGGACGCGCCGCCGCCGCTGCCGCCGCGCAGAGTTGGGGCAGGGGCGCAGCCCTCCAAGTTGCTACCGCGGCCCCGGCGCCTCCGGTCGGGGAGCGCCCGCCGGGCGCAGCTCGCAGGGGCCGGAGGGGCGGCGGCTGCGCACCATGTGCCGCCCCCGGCGCCCGCCGCGGCCCCGGCTCGCAGGAAGCGCCGCGGAGGGTGTGGCCCGCCCGCCCCGCACGGCCCCGCCGCGCACCCGCGGGGAGCCGGGCCGGGAGGGGAGAGGGGCACGGCGGGGAGCTGGGACACGGAGGACAGCGAGGGGTGGAAGAGGGGAAGAAAAAAAAAAAAAAAAAAAAAAAAAGAAGAGAAGAGGTTTTTTTTAAAAAAAAAAAAAAAAAAAAAGCTCCACCGGATCCGGGTGCTGGGGCGGGCGGGCGGATCCGTTCCCCTTCCTTTGCCGCTGCCTCACTCCTTCCTGCCGCGATCATTCACGCGGCCGCTGCGCGCTCGGTCCCCGCCGCCGCGGTCCATCCCCTGCGTCCCCGGGCCCTCCTCGCCGGTTCCCGCCGTGGCCGCCGCCGCACCAACTTAGGCTCTTCCCGCAAACAAGGGTGGTGGCCGCGGGCTGCAGCCGCGGATGCTGCGACCCGCCCGGCCTGGCGCTCCTCCTGCCATCTTCCCTGGCTGAGCCGCCAACTCCCAGGGAAAAAAAAAATTAAAAAAAAAAAAACAAAAAAGATAACAAGAAGAAGGGGAGGAGATCTTCGTTTAAATTCCCTTTCTCAGGCTTTCAGACAAACTACTGGGAAGCGGCGGCTGCGACGGCGCTGCCAGCCAGACGCTGCACGGCTCTGGGGGAGCTCCCCCGCCCCGCTGCCTTTGCTGTAACCTCACTTGAGCCTATCGAAATCTTTTGTGCGGTGTCACCGCCCTTCGTTTAAATCCTGCCCTCCCCCCGCCGCCGCTCCGCGCCCGCCGCCGCTCGCTCCTCCCAGGCGGAGGGGGCAGCAGCGCCGGCACCGCCCGCCCGCCCGCCGCGGGCGCTGCCCCGGCCCCGCCGGGAGGGGGTTCGCAGGGGCTCGCTGAGCAAATAAACAAGCCGGGGGTGCTGGAGGGAGAGGTCGGTGGGAGGAAGGTGAGAGGCAAA
>NW_020955394.1:644964-646569 GCF_003031625.1 Empidonax traillii | reverse complement strand
TATCCTGACATTCTGTAAAATGTACAACAATGCTTTTAAACAGGGAAGAATAGGCTGAATGCTGGGTCATCTGAAAACTTGCTTGAAGTTTTCTGGGGTCTGTTACTTAGCAAGTCTTCTGTATTGTTTAGCACAGTATTGTCATGGTCCTTCTCTAAGCTCGTAGGTGCAAAAGCAGTTGTAGTGTCGGTCAGGCTGTGAAGAGCACAGTACAGACCCTACTGTATTATACTTGCAAAGAAAAGTAAAATGTGACAAATAGGAATACACTTTAAAATGGAAAATCGTACCACCAGCAAAGACTTGAGAGAGCTTTTGGCTGCTAAAAATATATGCACATTCTTCTCCCAACTCGTAAGAAATAACGGTATGGGAAATTTGCACAAATACAGTTCCAAAAAGGAAAAAGAGAATCCTTCATTAGCAGAAATATAGAAGATCCTGAATCCTCTCATATTACAGCTTGACCCAACCCTATTCAATAATGAAAACAGTTTACATCAAGAGGGAGAGGTAGATTTGTCTTTCTGATAAGGGGTAACTTTATAATTGAAGGTACAACTAATAAAATGTGTGTTTTGCAGAAGCAAAAATGACAGTCACAGCTTGAGACTTTTCCTGGCATAACTAGGCTACAAGATAAAGCATTATACTCCTTACTTTTGCAATCTACAATGAAAGTAGCCATCAATTCTTGGATATGTTCTGTATTGCAATCATAGTAGTGTTAGCTGCTAGGACCATAAAAACTGTTAAGGGATATGAAAACACTTAAGCTATAAAAAGCATATTTGTATGATTCTGATCAAAACACAATGTGCTTCAATAAAAAGAAAATGCAATTTAATTTTCTCCTGTCAGTGATAATGTGCTCCATGGCTTTTGTTTCCTGCATGGGAAGGAGGAACAGCAGAGAACAGAGGCTGAACAGGTGTTTTTCCTGCAGCTGAACCCACAATAGGCAGACTTTGAACAAGTCTTCCTGGACATAGAATTTTGCCTGAACAGAGAGAGTTGCAAGGTCAGAGCCAAGCATGAAAAATATCTCCCCTTCAAATTAAAGCTTTTATGTGCACGTATAGTGTTGTTCAGTGCAGTGCTGGATATTCCTAACAACTTGTTTGGCTACCAAAGTGAATGGGATTACTTTTAAGATACATATCTGGAAGTAGAATCAGACATTAAAGAAAGTAAGTTGGGTTGGTTTGTTCTAATAAGAAAAACAGAACTGAAAAAAGTATTCCTAGTAGAAATGCAGTGAAAGTGTTTTATGCGGTAAGTCCAGCATTCCAAGATTGAATCTTTAGTCTTTATTTTTTTCCAGTGAACATATGCATGATCCAGTAATAACAAAAGTTAGCAGAAACATTTTTAGTAAAACCTCATTAATCAAGGCAATCTGATATAGTATACCTGATATTCATTATATTTAATGAGAAATCACTGAGCATATGTGCTCATTAGTGCCTTCAGTATTGGACAGCTCTGTGAGAGGTCCTTGTCTAAGCCCCATTTCAGTTACTGTACATTTAACGAGCTCCACGAGTAGCTCTGGGCTAACTGCTTCCTGTTCCTCAGGCACTGGCGGTGCGTCTCAAATGTTAT